>NC_034175.2:78755799-78763299 GCF_002021735.2 Oncorhynchus kisutch | reverse complement strand
TCTTTATAGTCCACGGTGCCCTACAGAAACATTCTGAACTTCATTTAGTCCTCTTTATAGTCCACGGTGCTCTACAGAAATATTATGGACTTCATTTAGTCCTCTTTATAGTCCACGGTGCTCTAGAGAAACATTCTGAACTTCATTTAGTCCTCTTTATAGTCCACGGAGCTCTATAGAAACATTCTGAACTTCATTTAGTCCTCTTTATAGTCCACGGTGCTCTATAAAAACATTCTGAACTTCATTTAGTCCTATTTATAGTCCACGGTGCTCTAGAGAAACATTCTGAACTTCATTTAGTCCTCTTTATAGTCCACAGTGCTCTACAGAAACATTCTGAACTTAATTTAGTCCTCTTTATAGTCCACGGTGCCCTACAGAAACATTCTGAACTTAATTTAGTCCTCTTTATAGTCCACGGTGCTCTAGAGAAACATTCTGAACTTAATTTAGTCCTCTTTATAGTCCATGGTGCTCTACAGAAACATTCAATCATACAGTGCCTTCATAAAATATTCATCACCTTTGGCAGCGATTACAGCTGTGATTCTTTTGGGGTAAGTCTCTTCCTCTCTATCTCTCTCCCTCTCTCTCTCTCTCTCTCTGTCTCTCTGTATCTCCCTCTCTCTCTCTCTGTATCTCCCTCTCTCTCTCTCCCCTCTCTCTCTGTCTCTCTCCCTCTTTCTGTCTCCCTCTCTCTCTCTCTCTGTCTCTCTCTCTCCCTCTCTCCCGCTCTCTCTCTCTCTCTGTCTCTTGTCTCTCTGTCTCTCTCTCTGTCTCTCACCCTCTCGCTATCTACCTCTCTCTCTCTCATTTTTGCTCTCTCTCTCCCTCTCTCTCTCTGTCTCTCTCTCTCCCTCTCTCTCTCTCTCATTTTTTTTATCTCCCTCTCTCTCTCATTTTCACTCTCTGTCTCTCTGTCTGTCTCTCTCTCTGTCTCTCTCCCAATCACTATCTACCTCTCTCTCTCTCTCTATCACTCTCTCTCTCTCTCTGTCTCTCTCCCTCTCTCTCTATGTCTCTCTCTCTCCCTCTCTCTCTCTCTCATTTTTTTTATCTCCCTCTCTCTCTCTCTCTCATTTTCACTCTCTGTCTCTCTGTCTGTCTCTCTCTGTCTCTCTCTCTGTCTCTCTCCCAATCACTATCTACCTCTCTCTCTCTCTCTATCACTCTCTCTCTCTCTCTGTCTCTCTCCCTCTCTCTCTATGTCTCTCTCTCTCCCTCTCTCTCTCTCTCATTTTTTTTATCTCCCTCTCTCTCTCTCTCTCATTTTCACTCTCTGTCTCTCTGTCTGTCTCTCTCTGTCTCTCTCTCTGTCTCTCTCCCAATCACTATCTACCTCTCTCTCTCTCTCTATCACTCTCTCTCTCTCTCTGTCTCTCTCCCTCTCGCTATCTACCTCTCTCTCTCTATCACACTCTCTCTCTCTCTCACCATCTCTTTCTCACTATGTATTTCTCTCTCTCTTTCTTTCTCTCACCTTCCACCCCTTCCACACACCATCACATTCATATGCGTCTGCTAGAGTGTTTGCAGAGCGGCACGGAGGATATTATTAATATCAATATCCCTGCTTTAACGCACACTTGGATCGTACAATATTCCACCCATTCCAATAAAATAAACTCTTCAAGCTCAGCGAACTCGGTTGTTGATCATTGCTAGACAGCCATTTTCAAGTCTTTCCATAGATCTTCATGTCAAAACTGTAACTAGCCCACTCATGAACATTCACTGTCTTCTTTATAACCAACTCCAGTGTAGATTTGGCATTGTGTTTTAGGTTTTTGTCCTGCTGAAATGTATGCTCGTCATCGGCAAGAACTATGAGTCTTTTTTCTCTCTATAAAAATAAACAGAATACAGCTATAAGCACAGTCAGAATCCTAGAGGAAAACCTGGTTCAGTCTGCTTTCCAACAAACACTTGGAGACAAATTCACACCATAACATGATGCAGCCACCACTAAACTTGAAAACATTAAGTGGTACTCAGTGATGTGTTGGATTTGCCCCAAACATAACACTTTGTATTCAGCTGAAAAAGTTATTTAGTGCCTTATTGCCATAGGATTACTTTAGTGCCTTTATTGCAAACACGATGCACATTTTGGAATAGTGTTTCTTCTGTACAGACTTCCTTCTTTTCACTCTGTCATTTAGGTTAGTATTATGGAGTAACTACAATGTTGTTGATCCATCCTCAGTTTTCTCCTATCACAGCCATTAAACTCATCATCATTGGCCTCATGGTGGTTTCCAGTGGTTTCCTTTCTCTCCGGCAACTGAGTTAGGAAGGACACTATCTTTTTAGTGTCTGGGTGTGTTGATACACAATCAAAAGTGTAATTACTAACTGTATAATGATCAAAGAGATATTCAGTGTTATTATTGTGTTTTACCCATCTACCAATTGGTGTTCTTCTTTGAGAGGCATTGGAAAACCTCCTTGGTCTTTGTGGTTGAATCTATGCTTGAAATTCACTACTCGACTGAGGGACCTTAAAGACACATACATGTACGGGAAACAGATATGAGATAATCATTCAAAAACCCCTTTTATTGCACACAGATTGAGGCCATGCACGTTATGTGACTGGTTAAGAAATGTATCAAATCAAATCAAAAGTACACCTGAATTTATTTAGCCTTGCCATAACAAAGGGGATGAATACGTATTGACTCAAGACATTTCATTTTTAAAATGTTTATTAATTTGTATTAAAAAAATCTAATTGGACATTGTGGGGTATTGTGTGTGAATCAGTGAATCTCAAATTAATCCATTTTAAATTCAAATGTGGAAAAAATCCAGGGCTGTGAAAACGGTCTAAAACCACTCTAGATGGGCAAATGACAGAGTGTGGCTTTAAATCCAGAGCTAACAATACCACCAGTTTACCACCAGATTACCACCAGAGCTAACAATACCACCAGTTT
This sequence comes from Oncorhynchus kisutch, assembly GCF_002021735.2. Taxonomy (NCBI): domain Eukaryota; kingdom Metazoa; phylum Chordata; class Actinopteri; order Salmoniformes; family Salmonidae; genus Oncorhynchus; species Oncorhynchus kisutch. Next base: position 78,760,357 of record NC_034175.2, on the reverse strand, counting down.
ACCACCAGATTACCACCAGAGCTAGCAACACTACCAAATTATCACCAGAGCTAGCAATACCAAAAGATTACCACCAGATTACCACCAAAACTAGCAGCACCACCAGATTACCACCAGAGCTAGCAACACTACCAGATTACCACCAGAGGTAGCAATACCACCAGATTACCACCAGAGCTAGCAACACTACCAGATTACCACCAGAGCTAGCAACACTACCAGATTACCACCAGAGCTAACAATACCACCATATTACCAGCAGAGCTAGCAATACCACCAGATTACCACCAGAGCTAGCAATACTACCAGATTACCACCAGAGCTAGCAATACTACCAGATCCGATTTTATTTGACTTGGCCGACCAGATTCAATTTGACTTGGCCAACCAGATTCAATTTGACTTGGCCAACCAGATTCAATTTGACTTGGCCAACCAAATTCAATTTGACTTGGCCAACCAAATTCAATTTGACTTGGCCAACCAGATTCAATTTGACTTGGCCAACCAGATTCAATTTGACTTGGCCAACCAGATTCAATTTGACTTGGCCAACCAGATTCAATTTGACTTGGCCAACCAGATTCAATTTGACTTGGCCAACCAGTGTGTTGCAATCTACTGCAAAGATAGCCTGCAGAGTTCTGTCCTACTATCCAGGTCTGTACCCAAACAATTTGAACTTCTACTTTTAAAAATCCACCTCTCTAAAAACAAGTCTCTCACCGTTGCCGCCTGCTATAGACCACCCTCTGCCCCCAGCTGTGCTCTGGACACCATATGTGAACTGATTGCCCCCCATCTATCTTCAGAGTTCGTGCTGCTAGGCGACCTAAACTGGAACATGCTTAACACCCCAGCCATCCTACAATCTAAACTTGATGCCCTCAATCTCACACAAATAATCAATGAACCTACCAGGTACCTCCCCAAAACCTTAAACACGGGCACCCTCATAGATATCATCCTAACCAACTTCCCCTCTAAATACACCTCTGCTGTCTTCAACCAAGATCTCAGCGATCACTGCCTCATTGCCTGCATCCGTAATGGGTCAGCGGTCAAACGACCTCCACTCATCACTGTAAAACGCTCCCTGAAACACTTCTGCGAGCAGGCCTTTCTAATCGACCTGGCCGGGGTATCCTGGAAGGATATTGATCTCATCCCGTCAGTAGAGGATGCCTGGATATTTTTTTAAAATGCCTTCCTAACCATCTTAAATAAACATGCCCCATTTAAGAAATTTAGAACCAGGAACAGATATAGCCCTTGGTTCTCCCCAGACCTGACTGCCCTTAACCAACACAAAAACATCCTATGGCGTTCTGCATTAGCATCGAACAGCCCCCGTGATATGCAGCTGTTCAGGGAAGCTAGAAATCATTATACACAGGCAGTTAGAAAAGCCAAGGCTAGCTTTTTCAAGCAGAAATTTGCTTCCTGCAACACTAACTCAAAAAAGTTCTGGGACACTGTAAAGTCCATGGAGAATAAGAACACCTCCTCCCAGCTGCCCACTGCACTGAAGATAGGAAACACTGTCACCACTGATAAATCCACCATAATTGAGAATTTCAATAAGCATTTTTCTACGGCTGGCCATGCTTTCCACCTGGCTACTCCTACCCCGGACAACAGCACTGCACCCCCAACAGCAACTCGCCCAAGCCTTCCCCATTTCTCCTTCTCCCAAATCCATTCAGCTGATGTTCTGAAAGAGCTGCAAAATCTGGACCCCTACAAATCAGCCGGGCTAGACAATCTGGACCCTTTCTTTCTAAAATTATCTGCCGAAATTGTTGCCACCCCTATTACTAGCCTGTTCAACCTCTCTTTCGTGTCGTCTGAGATTCCCAAAGATTGGAAAGCAGCTGCGGTCATCCCCCTCTTCAAAGGGGGGGACACTCTTGACCCAAACTGCTACAGACCTATATCTATCCTACCGTGCCTTTCTAAGGTCTTCGAAAGCCAAGTCAACAAACAGATTACCGACCATTTCGAATCTCACCATACCTTCTCTGCTATGCAATCCGGTTTCAGAGCTGGTCATGGGTGCACCTCAGCCACGCTCAAGGTCCTAAACGATATCTTAACCGCCATCGATAAGAAACATTACTGTGCAGCCGTATTCATTGATCTGGCCAAGGCTTTCGACTCTGTCAATCACCATATCCTCATCGGCAGACTCGACAGCCTTGGTTTCTCAAATGATTGCCTCGCCTGGTTCACCAACTACTTCTCTGATAGAGTTCAGTGTGTCAAATCGGAGGGTCTGCTGTCCGGACCTCTGGCAGTCTCTATGGGGGTGCCACAGGGTTCAATTCTTGGACCGACTCACTTCTCTATATACATCAATGAGGTCGCTCTTGCTGCTGGTGAGTCCCTGATCCACCTCTACGCAGACGACACCATTCTGTATACTTCCGGCCCTTCTTTGGACACTGTGTTAACAACCCTCCAGGCAAGCTTCAATGCCATACAACTCTCCTTCCGTGGCCTCCAATTGCTCTTAAATACAAGTAAAACTAAATGCATGCCCTTCAACCGATCGCTACCTGCACCTACCCGCCTGTCCAACATCACTACTCTGGACGGCTCTGACTTAGAATACGTGGACAACTACAAATACTTAGGTGTCTGGTTAGACTGTAAACTCTCCTTCCAGACCCATATCAAACATCTCCAATCCAAAGTTAAATCTAGAATTGGCTTCCTATTTCGCAACAAAGCATCCTTCACTCATGCTGCCAAACATACCCTTGTAAAACTGACCATCCTACCAATCCTCGACTTTGGCGATGTCATTTATAAAATAGCCTCCAATACCCTACTCAACAAATTGGATGCAGTCTATCACAGTGCAATCCGTTTTATCACCAAAGCCCCATATACTACCCACCATTGCGACCTGTACGCTCTCGTTGGCTGGCCCTCGCTTCATACTCGTCGCCAAACCCACTGGCTCCATGTCATCTACAAGACCCTGCTAGGTAAAGTCCCCCCCTTATCTCAGCTCGCTGGTCACCATAGCATCTCCCACCTGTAGCACACGCTCCAGCAGGTATATCTCTCTAGTCACCCCCAAAACCAATTCTTTCTTTGGCCGCCTCTCCTTCCAGTTCTCTGCTGCCAATGACTGGAACGAACTACAAAAATCTCTGAAACTGGAAACACTTATCTCCCTCACTAGCTTTAAGCACCAACTGTCAGAGCAGCTCACAGATTACTGCACCTGTACATAGCCCACCTATAATTTAGCCCAAACAACTACCTCTTTCCCAACTGTATTAAATTTTTATTTATTTATTTATTTTGCTGCTTTGCACCCCATTATTTTTTATTTCTACTTTGCACATTCTTCCATTGCAAAACTACCATTCCAGTATTTTACTTGCTATATTGTACTTACTTTGCCATCATGGCCTTTTTTGCCTTTACCTCCCTTCTCACCTCATTTGCTCACATTGTATATAGACTTGTTTATACTGCATTATTGACTGTATGTTTGTTTTTACTCCATGTGTAACTCTGTGTCGTTTTATCTGTCGAACTGCTTTGCTTTATCTTGGCCAGGTCGCAATTGTAAATGAGAACTTGTTCTCAACTTGCCTACCTGGTTAAATAAAGGTAAAATAAATAAATAAATAAAGATTCAATTTGACTTGGCCAACCAGATTCAATTTGACTTGGCCAACCAGATTCAATTTGACTTGGCCAACCAGATTCAATTTGACTTGGCCAACCAAATTCATTTTTGACTTGGTCAACCAGATTCAATTTGACTTGGCCTACCAGATTCAATTTGACTTGGCCAACCAGATTCAATTTGACTTGGCCTACCAAATTCAATTTGACTTGGCCAACCAAATTCAATTTGACTTGGCCAACCAGATTCAATTTGACTTGGCCAACCAGATTCAATTTGTCTTAGCCAACCAGATTCAATTTGACTTGACCAACCAGTTTCAATTTGACATGGCCAACCAAATTCAATTTGACTTGGCCTACAAAAACAATAACAATGTCTAACACAAGCAGCCTTCCTTTGGTCGTTTGATCTTGTAATTAGGACATCTGGTTAACAGATATCAGCATATGTAAGATATCGTTAACTACTTGAATATATTATTCTACATATGCCTGGGTAAAAATGTGTTTAATTGTGACTTCGCTGACTGTGCTGCACCACCCTCTTGGTATTATACATACTGAATGTGGACAACTACATTAGACACTCGGCATGTCTCAGATGGCACCCTATTCCCTACATAGTGCACTACTTTAGACCAGGGCCCCATGGGCCCTACTCAAAAAGTAGTGCACTATATAGAGAATAGGGTGCCATTTCAAAGAGGGACTAATGTTAAGTAGTCTAGCACACTACAATGTGTACGCTAATAACATGCCCTAGATACAATTCATTACATCAACATTAACGATTCCAAGGTCAGGACTGTTTATCCAAATCAAAACTCAAGTAAATACAGGCAGACCAAGACAGATATATATATATATACAGAGAGAGAGAGATAGAGTTAGAGAGAGACAGAGAGAG
>NC_034175.2:78708299-78750799 GCF_002021735.2 Oncorhynchus kisutch | reverse complement strand
TCTGAATCAACATGATGTCGTGTTGTCTGGCTGGTTGGTGCTCTGAATCAACATGATGTTGTGATGTCTGGCTGGTTGGTGCTCTGAATCAACATGATGTTGTGTTGTCTGGCTGGTTGGTGCTCTGAATCAACATGATGTTGTGATGTCTGGCTGGTTGGTGCTCTGAATCAACATGATGTTGTGATGTCTGGCTGGTTGGTGCTCTGAATCAACATGATGTCGTGTTGTCTGGCTGGTTGGTGCTCTGAATCAACATGATGTTGTGTTGTCTGGCTGGTTGGTGCTCTGAATCAACATGATGTTGTGATGTCTGGCTGGTTGGTGCTCTGAATCAACATGATGTTGTGATGTCTGGCTGGTTGGTGCTCTGAATCAACATGATGTTGTGTTGTCTGGCTGGTTGGTGCTCTGAATAAACATGATGTTGTGTTGTCTGGCTGGTTGGTGCTCTGAATCAACATGATGTTGTGTTGTCTGGCTGGTTGGTGCTCTGAATCAACATGATGTTGTGATGTCTGGCTGGTTGGTGCTCTGAATCAACATGATGTTGTTTTGTCTGGCTGGTTGGTGCTCTGAATCAACATGATGTTGTGATGTCTGGCTGGTTGGTGCTCTGAATAAACATGATGGTGTGTTGTCTGGCTGGTTGGTGCCCTGAATCAACATGATGTCGTGTTGTCTGGCTGGTTGGTGCTCTGAATCAACATGATGTTGTGTTGTCTGGCTGGTTGGTGCTCTGAATCAACATGATGTTGTGTTGTCTGGCTGGTTGGTGCTCTGAATCAACATGATGTTATGTTGTCTGGCTGGTTGGTGCCCTGAATAAACATGATGTTGTGTTGTCTGGCTGGTTGGTGCTCTGAATCAACATGATGTTGTGTTGTCTGGCTGGTTGGTGCCCTGAATCAACATGATGTTGTGTTGTCTGGCTGGTTGGTGCTCTGAATCAACATGATGTTGTGATTCTGGCTGGTTGGTGCCCTGAATCAACATGATGTTGTGATGTCTGGCTGGTTGGTGCTCTGAATAAACATGATGTCGTGTTGTCTGGCTGGTTGGTGCTCTGAATCAACATGATGGTGTGATGTCTGGCTGGTTGGTGCTCTGAATAAACATGATGGTGTGTTGTCTGGCTGGTTGGTGCTCTGAATCAACATGATGTTGTGATGTCTGGCTGGTTGGTGCTCTGAATCAACATGATGTTGTGTTGTCTGGCTGGTTGGTGCTCTGAATCAACATGATGTCGTGTTGTCTGGCTGGTTGGTGCTCTGAATCAACATGATGTCGTGTTGTCTGGCTGGTTGGTGCTCTGAATCAACATGATGTTGTGATGTCTGGCTGGTTGGTGCTCTGAATCAACATGATGTTGTGTTGTCTGGCTGGTTGGTGCTCTGAATCAACATGATGTTGTGATGTCTGGCTGGTTGGTGCTCTGAATCAACATGATGTTGTGATGTCTGGCTGGTTGGTGCTCTGAATCAACATGATGTCGTGTTGTCTGGCTGGTTGGTGCTCTGAATCAACATGATGTTGTGTTGTCTGGCTGGTTGGTGCTCTGAATCAACATGATGTTGTGATGTCTGGCTGGTTGGTGCTCTGAATCAACATGATGTTGTGATGTCTGGCTGGTTGGTGCTCTGAATCAACATGATGTTGTGTTGTCTGGCTGGTTGGTGCTCTGAATAAACATGATGTTGTGTTGTCTGGCTGGTTGGTGCTCTGAATCAACATGATGTTGTGTTGTCTGGCTGGTTGGTGCTCTGAATCAACATGATGTTGTGATGTCTGGCTGGTTGGTGCTCTGAATCAACATGATGTTGTTTTGTCTGGCTGGTTGGTGCTCTGAATCAACATGATGTTGTGATGTCTGGCTGGTTGGTGCTCTGAATAAACATGATGGTGTGTTGTCTGGCTGGTTGGTGCCCTGAATCAACATGATGTCGTGTTGTCTGGCTGGTTGGTGCTCTGAATCAACATGATGTTGTGTTGTCTGGCTGGTTGGTGCTCTGAATCAACATGATGTTGTGTTGTCTGGCTGGTTGGTGCTCTGAATCAACATGATGTTGTGTTGTCTGGCTGGTTGGTGCTCTGAATCAACATGATGGTGTGTTGTCTGGCTGGTTGGTGCTCTGAATCAACATGATGTTGTGATGTCTGGCTGGTTGGTGCCCTGAATCAACATGATGTCATGTTGTCTGGCTGGTTGGTGCTCTGAATCAACATGATGTTGTGTTGTCTGGCTGGTTGGTGCTCTGAATCAACATGATGTTGTGTTGTCTGGCTGGTTGGTGCTCTGAATAAACATGATGGTGTGTTGTCTGGCTGGTTGGTGCCCTGAATCAACATGATGTCGTGTTGTCTGGCTGGTTGGTGCTCTGAATCAACATGATGTTGTGTTGTCTGGCTGGTTGGTGCTCTGAATCAACATGATGTTGTGATGTCTGGCTGGTTGGTGCCCTGAATCAACATGATGTCATGTTGTCTGGCTGGTTGGTGCTCTGAATCAACATGATGTTGTGTTGTCTGGCTGGTTGGTGCTCTGAATCAACATGATGTTGTGATGTCTGGCTGGTTGGTGCTCTGAATAAACATGATGGTGTGTTGTCTGGCTGGTTGGTGCCCTGAATCAACATGATGTCGTGTTGTCTGGCTGGTTGGTGCTCTGAATCAACATGATGTTGTGTTGTCTGGCTGGTTGGTGCTCTGAATCAACATGATGTCGTGTTGTCTGGCTGGTTGGTGCTCTGAATCAACATGATGTTGTGATGTCTGGCTGGTTGGTGCTCTGAATCAACATGATGTTGTGTTGTCTGGCTGGTTGGTGCTCTGAATCAACTTGATGTTGTGTTGTCTGGCTGGTTGGTGCTCTGAATCAACATGATGTTGTGTTGTCTGGCTGGTTGGTGCTCTGAATCAACATGATGTTGTGATGTCTGGCTGGTTGGTGCTCTGAATCAACATGATGTCGTGTTGTCTGGCTGGTTGGTGCTCTGAATCAACATGATGTTGTGTTGTCTGGCTGGTTGGTGCTCTGAATCAACATGATGTCGTGTTGTCTGGCTGGTTGGTGCTCTGAATCAACATGATGTTGTGTTGTCTGGCTGGTTGGTGCTCTGAATCAACATGATGTCGTGTTGTCTGGCTGGTTGGTGCTCTGAATCAACATGATGTTGTGTTGTCTGGCTGGTTGGTGCTCTGAATCAACATGATGTCGTGTTGTCTGGCTGGTTGGTGCTCTGAATAAACATGATGTTGTGTTGTCTGGCTGGTTGGTGCTCTGAATAAACATGATGTTGTGATGTCTGGCTGGTTGGTGCTCTGAATCAACATGATGTTGTGTTGTCTGGCTGGTTGGTGCTCTGAATCAACATGATGTCGTGTTGTCTGGCTGGTTGGTGCTCTGAATCAACATGATGTCGTGTTGTCTGGCTGGTTGGTGCTCTGAATCAACATGATGTTGTGATGTCTGGCTGGTTGGTGCTCTGAATCAACATGATGTTGTGTTGTCTGGCTGGTTGGTGCTCTGAATCAACATGATGTTGTGATGTCTGGCTGGTTGGTGCTCTGAATCAACATGATGTTGTGATGTCTGGCTGGTTGGTGCTCTGAATCAACATGATGTCGTGTTGTCTGGCTGGTTGGTGCTCTGAATCAACATGATGTTGTGTTGTCTGGCTGGTTGGTGCTCTGAATCAACATGATGTTGTGATGTCTGGCTGGTTGGTGCTCTGAATCAACATGATGTTGTGATGTCTGGCTGGTTGGTGCTCTGAATCAACATGATGTTGTGTTGTCTGGCTGGTTGGTGCTCTGAATCAACATGATGTTGTGTTGTCTGGCTGGTTGGTGCTCTGAATCAACATGATGTTGTGATGTCTGGCTGGTTGGTGCTCTGAATCAACATGATGTTGTTTTGTCTGGCTGGTTGGTGCTCTGAATCAACATGATGTTGTGATGTCTGGCTGGTTGGTGCTCTGAATAAACATGATGGTGTGTTGTCTGGCTGGTTGGTGCCCTGAATCAACATGATGTCGTGTTGTCTGGCTGGTTGGTGCTCTGAATCAACATGATGTTGTGTTGTCTGGCTGGTTGGTGCTCTGAATCAACATGATGTTGTGTTGTCTGGCTGGTTGGTGCTCTGAATCAACATGATGTTGTGTTGTCTGGCTGGTTGGTGCTCTGAATCAACATGATGGTGTGTTGTCTGGCTGGTTGGTGCTCTGAATCAACATGATGTTGTGATGTCTGGCTGGTTGGTGCCCTGAATCAACATGATGTCATGTTGTCTGGCTGGTTGGTGCTCTGAATCAACATGATGTTGTGTTGTCTGGCTGGTTGGTGCTCTGAATCAACATGATGTTGTGTTGTCTGGCTGGTTGGTGCTCTGAATAAACATGATGGTGTGTTGTCTGGCTGGTTGGTGCCCTGAATCAACATGATGTCGTGTTGTCTGGCTGGTTGGTGCTCTGAATCAACATGATGTTGTGTTGTCTGGCTGGTTGGTGCTCTGAATCAACATGATGTCGTGTTGTCTGGCTGGTTGGTGCTCTGAATCAACATGATGTTGTGATGTCTGGCTGGTTGGTGCTCTGAATCAACATGATGTTGTGTTGTCTGGCTGGTTGGTGCTCTGAATCAACTTGATGTTGTGTTGTCTGGCTGGTTGGTGCTCTGAATCAACATGATGTTGTGTTGTCTGGCTGGTTGGTGCTCTGAATCAACATGATGTTGTGATGTCTGGCTGGTTGGTGCTCTGAATCAACATGATGTTGTGTTGTCTGGCTGGTTGGTGCTCTGAATCAACATGATGTTGTGTTGTCTGGCTGGTTGGTGCTCTGAATAAACATGATGTTGTGTTGTCTGGCTGGTTGGTGCTCTGAATCAACATGATGGTGTGATGTCTGGCTGGTTGGTGCTCAGAATAAACATGATGTTGTGTTGTCTGGCTGGTTGGTGCTCTGAATCAACATGATGGTGTGTTGTCTGGCTGGTTGGTGCTCTGAATCAACATGATGTTGTGATGTCTGGCTGGTTGGTGCTCTGAATCAACATGATGGTGTGATGTCTGGCTGGTTGGTGCTCTGAATCAACATGATGGTATGTTGTCTGGCTGGTTGGTGCTCTGAATCAACATGATGTTGTTTTGTCTGGCTGGTTGGTGCTCTGAATCAACATGATGTTGTGATGTCTGGCTGGTTGGTGCTCTGAATAAACATGATGGTGTGTTGTCTGGCTGGTTGGTGCCCTGAATCAACATGATGTCGTGTTGTCTGGCTGGTTGGTGCTCTGAATCAACATGATGTTGTGTTGTCTGGCTGGTTGGTGCTCTGAATCAACATGATGTTGTGTTGTCTGGCTGGTTGGTGCTCTGAATCAACATGATGTTGTGTTGTCTGGCTGGTTGGTGCTCTGAATCAACATGATGGTGTGTTGTCTGGCTGGTTGGTGCTCTGAATCAACATGATGTTGTGATGTCTGGCTGGTTGGTGCCCTGAATCAACATGATGTCATGTTGTCTGGCTGGTTGGTGCTCTGAATCAACATGATGTTGTGTTGTCTGGCTGGTTGGTGCTCTGAATCAACATGATGTTGTGATGTCTGGCTGGTTGGTGCTCTGAATAAACATGATGGTGTGTTGTCTGGCTGGTTGGTGCCCTGAATCAACATGATGTCGTGTTGTCTGGCTGGTTGGTGCTCTGAATCAACATGATGTTGTGTTGTCTGGCTGGTTGGTGCTCTGAATCAACATGATGTCGTGTTGTCTGGCTGGTTGGTGCTCTGAATCAACATGATGTTGTGATGTCTGGCTGGTTGGTGCTCTGAATCAACATGATGTTGTGTTGTCTGGCTGGTTGGTGCTCTGAATCAACTTGATGTTGTGTTGTCTGGCTGGTTGGTGCTCTGAATCAACATGATGTTGTGTTGTCTGGCTGGTTGGTGCTCTGAATCAACATGATGTTGTGATGTCTGGCTGGTTGGTGCTCTGAATCAACATGATGTCGTGTTGTCTGGCTGGTTGGTGCTCTGAATCAACATGATGTTGTGTTGTCTGGCTGGTTGGTGCTCTGAATCAACATGATGTCGTGTTGTCTGGCTGGTTGGTGCTCTGAATCAACATGATGTTGTGTTGTCTGGCTGGTTGGTGCTCTGAATCAACATGATGTCGTTTTGTCTGGCTGGTTGGTGCTCTGAATCAACATGATGTTGTGTTGTCTGGCTGGTTGGTGCTCTGAATCAACATGATGTCGTGTTGTCTGGCTGGTTGGTGCTCTGAATAAACATGATGTTGTGTTGTCTGGCTGGTTGGTGCTCTGAATAAACATGATGTTGTGTTGTCTGGCTGGTTGGTGCTCTGAATCAACATGATGTTGTGTTGTCTGGCTGGTTGGTGCTCTGAATCAACATGATGTTGTGTTGTCTGGCTGGTTGGTGCTCTGAATCAACATGATGTTGTGTTGTCTGGCTGGTTGGTGCTCTGAATCAACATGATGTTGTGATGTCTGGCTGGTTGGTGCTCAGAATCAACATGATGTCGTGTTGTCTGGCTGGTTGGTGCTCTGAATCAACATGATGTTGTGTTGTCTGGCTGGTTGGTGCTCTGAATCAACATGATGTTATGTTGTCTGGCTGGTTGGTGCCCTGAATAAACATGATGTTGTGTTGTCTGGCTGGTTGGTGCTCTGAATCAACATGATGTTGTGTTGTCTGGCTGGTTGGTGCCCTGAATCAACATGATGTTGTGTTGTCTGGCTGGTTGGTGCTCTGAATCAACATGATTGTTGTGTGTTCTGGCTGGTTGGTGCCTCTGAATCAACATGATGTTGTGATTGTCTGGCTGGTTGGTGCTCTGAATACAACATGATGTTGTGTTGTCTGGCTGGTTGGTGCTCTGAATCCAACATGATGTGTGATGTCTGGCTGGTTGGTGCTCTGAATCAACATGATGTTGTGTTGTCTGGCTGGTTGGTGCTCTGAATCAACATGATGGTGTGTTGTCTGGCTGGTTGGTGCTCTGAATCAACATGATGTTGTGATGTCTGGCTGGTTGGTGCTCTGAATCAACATGATGTGTGTTGTCTGGCTGGTTGGTGCTCTGAATCAACATTGATGTCTGTGTTGTTGGCTGGTTGGTGCTCTGAATCAACATGATGTTCGTGTTGTCTGGCTGGTTGGTGCCTGAATCAACATGATGTGTGTTGTCTGGGTGGTTGGTGCTCTGAATCAACATGATGTTGTGTTGTCTGGTTCTGGCTGGTTGGTGCTCTGAATCAACATGATGTTGTGATGTCTGGCTGGTTGGTGCTCTGAATCAACATGATGTTGTGATGTCTGGCTGGTTGGTGCTCTGAATCAACATGATGTCGTGTGGTCTGGCTGGTTGGTGCTCTGACTCAACATGATGGTGTGATTGTCTGGCTGGTTGGTGCTCTGAATCAACATGATGGTGTGATGTCTGGCTGGTTGGTGCTCTGAATCAACATGATGTTGTGATGTCTGGCTGGTTGGTGCTCTGAATCAACATGATGTGTGTTGTCTGGCTGGTTGGTGCTCTGAATCAACATTGATGTGTGTTGTCTGGCTGGTTGGTGCTCTGAATCAACATGATGTCGTGTTGTCTGGCTGGTTGGTGCTCTGAATCAACATGATGTTGTGATGTCTGGCTGGTTGGTGATCTGAATCAACATGATGTTGTGTTGTCTGGCTGGTTGGTGCTCTGAATCAACATGATGTTGTGATGTCTGGCTGGTTGGTGCTCTGAATCAACATGATGTTGTGATGTCTGGCTGGTTGGTGCTCTGAATCAACATGATGTCGTGTTGTCTGGCTGGTTGGTGCTCTGAATCAACATGATGTTGTGTTGTCTGGCTGGTTGGTGCTCTGAATCAACATGATGTTGTGATGTCTGGCTGGTTGGTGCTCTGAATCAACATGATGTTGTGATGTCTGGCTGGTTGGTGCTCTGAATCAACATGATGTTGTGTTGTCTGGCTGGTTGGTGCTCTGAATAAACATGATGTTGTGTTGTCTGGCTGGTTGGTGCTCTGAATCAACATGATGTTGTGTTGTCTGGCTGGTTGGTGCTCTGAATCAACATGATGTTGTGATGTCTGGCTGGTTGGTGCTCTGAATCAACATGATGTTGTTTTGTCTGGCTGGTTGGTGCTCTGAATCAACATGATGTTGTGATGTCTGGCTGGTTGGTGCTCTGAATAAACATGATGGTGTGTTGTCTGGCTGGTTGGTGCCCTGAATCAACATGATGTTGTGTTGTCTGGCTGGTTGGTGCTCTGAATCAACATGATGTTGTGTTGTCTGGCTGGTTGGTGCTCTGAATCAACATGATGTTGTGTTGTCTGGCTGGTTGGTGCTCTGAATCAACATGATGGTGTGTTGTCTGGCTGGTTGGTGCTCTGAATCAACATGATGTTGTGATGTCTGGCTGGTTGGTGCCCTGAATCAACATGATGTCGTGTTGTCTGGCTGGTTGGTGCTCTGAATCAACATGATGTTGTGTTGTCTGGCTGGTTGGTGCTCTGAATCAACATGATGTTGTGATGTCTGGCTGGTTGGTGCTCTGAATAAACATGATGGTGTGTTGTCTGGCTGGTTGGTGCCCTGAATCAACATGATGTCGTGTTGTCTGGCTGGTTGGTGCTCTGAATCAACATGATGTTGTGTTGTCTGGCTGGTTGGTGCTCTGAATCAACATGATGTCGTGTTGTCTGGCTGGTTGGTGCTCTGAATCAACATGATGTTGTGATGTCTGGCTGGTTGGTGCTCTGAATCAACATGATGTTGTGTTGTCTGGCTGGTTGGTGCTCTGAATCAACTTGATGTTGTGTTGTCTGGCTGGTTGGTGCTCTGAATCAACATGATGTTGTGTTGTCTGGCTGGTTGGTGCTCTGAATCAACATGATGTTGTGATGTCTGGCTGGTTGGTGCTCTGAATCAACATGATGTTGTGTTGTCTGGCTGGTTGGTGCTCTGAATCAACATGATGTTGTGTTGTCTGGCTGGTTGGTGCTCTGAATAAACATGATGTTGTGTTGTCTGGCTGGTTGGTGCTCTGAATCAACATGATGGTGTGATGTCTGGCTGGTTGGTGCTCAGAATAAACATGATGTTGTGTTGTCTGGCTGGTTGGTGCTCTGAATCAACATGATGGTGTGTTGTCTGGCTGGTTGGTGCTCTGAATCAACATGATGTTGTGATGTCTGGCTGGTTGGTGCTCTGAATCAACATGATGGTGTGATGTCTGGCTGGTTGGTGCTCTGAATCAACATGATGGTATGTTGTCTGGCTGGTTGGTGCTCTGAATCAACATGATGTTGTTTTGTCTGGCTGGTTGGTGCTCTGAATCAACATGATGTTGTGATGTCTGGCTGGTTGGTGCTCTGAATAAACATGATGGTGTGTTGTCTGGCTGGTTGGTGCCCTGAATCAACATGATGTCGTGTTGTCTGGCTGGTTGGTGCTCTGAATCAACATGATGTTGTGTTGTCTGGCTGGTTGGTGCTCTGAATCAACATGATGTTGTGTTGTCTGGCTGGTTGGTGCTCTGAATCAACATGATGTTGTGTTGTCTGGCTGGTTGGTGCTCTGAATCAACATGATGGTGTGTTGTCTGGCTGGTTGGTGCTCTGAATCAACATGATGTTGTGATGTCTGGCTGGTTGGTGCCCTGAATCAACATGATGTCATGTTGTCTGGCTGGTTGGTGCTCTGAATCAACATGATGTTGTGTTGTCTGGCTGGTTGGTGCTCTGAATCAACATGATGTTGTGATGTCTGGCTGGTTGGTGCTCTGAATAAACATGATGGTGTGTTGTCTGGCTGGTTGGTGCCCTGAATCAACATGATGTCGTGTTGTCTGGCTGGTTGGTGCTCTGAATCAACATGATGTTGTGTTGTCTGGCTGGTTGGTGCTCTGAATCAACATGATGTCGTGTTGTCTGGCTGGTTGGTGCTCTGAATCAACATGATGTTGTGATGTCTGGCTGGTTGGTGCTCTGAATCAACATGATGTTGTGTTGTCTGGCTGGTTGGTGCTCTGAATCAACTTGATGTTGTGTTGTCTGGCTGGTTGGTGCTCTGAATCAACATGATGTTGTGTTGTCTGGCTGGTTGGTGCTCTGAATCAACATGATGTTGTGATGTCTGGCTGGTTGGTGCTCTGAATCAACATGATGTTGTGTTGTCTGGCTGGTTGGTGCTCTGAATCAACATGATGTGTTGTCTGGCTGGTTGGTGCTCTGAATAAACATGATGTTGTGTTGTCTGGCTGGTTGGTGCTCTGAATCAACATGATGGTGTGATGTCTGGCTGGTTGGTGCTCAGAATAAACATGATGTTGTGTTGTCTGGCTGGTTGGTGCTCTGAATCAACATGATGGTGTGTTGTCTGGCTGGTTGGTGCTCTGAATCAACATGATGTTGTGATGTCTGGCTGGTTGGTGCTCTGAATCAACATGATGGTGTGATGTCTGGCTGGTTGGTGCTCTGAATCAACATGATGGTATGTTGTCTGGCTGGTTGGTGCCCTGAATAAACATGATGTCGTGTTGTCTGGCTGGTTGGTGCTCTGAATCAACATGTGAACTACTGCTAGGTAAGGTAGTTACTGTAGCTTGGTGAGGTAGCTAGGTATGGTAGCTAGGTATGGTAGCTAGGTATGGTAGCTAGGTATGGTAGCTTGGTGAGGTAGCTTGGTGAGGTAGCTAGGTATGGTAGCTAGGTATGGTAGCTTGGTGAGGTAGCTAGGTATGGTAGCTAGGTATGGTAGCTAGGTATGGTAGCTAGGTATGGTAGCTAGGTATGGTAGCTTGGTGAGGTAGCTAGGTATGGTAGCTAGGTATGGTAGCTAGGTATGGTAGCTTGGTGAGGTAGCTAGGTATGGTAGCTAGGTATGGTAGCTTGGTGAGGTAGCTAGGTATGGTAGCTAGGTATGGTAGCTAGGTATGGTAGCTAGGTATGGTAGCTTGGTGAGGTAGCTAGGTATGGTAGCTAGGTATGGTAGCTAGGTATGGTAGCTTGGTGAGGTAGCTAGGTATGGTAGCTAGGTATGGTAGCTAGGTATGGTAGCTTGGTGAGGTAGCTAGGTATGGTAGCTAGGTATGGTAGCTAGGTATGGTAGCTTGGTGAGGTAGCTAGGTATGGTAGCTAGGTATGGTAGCTTGGTGAGGTAGCTAGGTATGGTAGCTAGGTATGGTAGCTTGGTGAGGTAGCTAGGTATGGTAGCTAGGTATGGTAGCTTGGTGAGGTAGCTTGGTGAGGTAGCTAGGTATGGTAGCTAGGTATGGTAGCTTGGTGAGGTAGCTAGGTATGGTAGCTAGGTATGGTAGCTAGGTATGTTAGCTAGGTATGGTAGCCAGGGCTGGAAAAACCTTGGATCATTGTTACTCTAACTTCCGCGACGCATATAAGGCCCTGCCCCGCCCTCCTTTCGGGAAAAGCTGACCACGACTCCATTTTGTTGATCCCTGCCTACAGACAGAAACTAATACAAGAAGCTCCCACACTGAGGTCTGTTCAACACTGGTCTGACCAATCTGATTCCACACTCCAAGACTGCTTCCATCACGTGGACTGGGATATGTTTCGTATTGCGTCAGATTTATTTATTTATTTATTTTTTATTTCACCTTTATTTAACCAGGTAGGCTAGTTGAGAACAAGTTCTCATTTGCAACTGCGACCTGGCCAAGATAAAGCATAGCAGTGTGAGCATACAACAAAGAGTTACACATGGAGTAAACAATTAACAAGTCAATAACACATTAGAAAACAAAGGGGGGGTCTATATACAATGTGTGCAAAAGGCATGAGGAGGTAGGCAAATAATTACAATTTTGCAGATTAACACTGGAGTGATAAATGATCAGATGGTCATGTACAGGTAGAGATATTGGTGTGCAGAAGAGCAGAAAAGTAAATAAATAAAAACAGTATGGGGATGAGGTAGGTGAAAAGGGTGGGCTATTTACCAATAGACTATGTACAGCTGCAGCGATCGGTTAGCTGCTCAGATAGCTGATGTTTGAAGTTGGTGAGGGAGATAAAAGTCTCCAACTTCAGCGATTTTTGCAATTCGTTCCAGTCACAGGCAGCAGAGTACTGGAACGAAAGGCGGCCAAATGAGGTGTTGGCTTTAGGGATGATCAGTGAGATACACCTGCTGGAGCGCGTGCTACGGATGGGTGTTGCCATCGTGACCAGTGAGCTGAGATAAGGCGGAGCTTTACCTAGCATAGACTTGTAGATGACCTGGAGCCAGTGGGTCTGGCGACGAATATGTAGCGAGGGCCAGCCGACTAGAGCATACAAGTCGCAGTGGTGGGTGGTATAAGGTGCTTTAGTGACAAAACGGATGGCACTGTGATAGACTGCATCCAGTTTGCTGAGTAGAGTGTTGGAAGCCATTTTGTAGATGACATCGCCGAAGTCGAGGATCGGTAGGATAGTCAGTTTTACTAGGGTAAGCTTGGCGGCTTGAGTGAAGGAGGCTTTGTTGCGGAATAGAAAGCCGACTCTTGATTTGATTTTCGATTGGAGATGTTTGATATGAGTCTGGAAGGAGAGTTTGCAGTCTAGCCAGACACCTAGGTACTTATAGACGTCCACATATTCTAGGTCGGAACCATCCAGGGTGGTGATGCTAGTCGGGCATGCAGGTGCAGGCAGCGACCGGTTGAAAAGCATGCATTTGGTTTTACTAGCGTTTAAGAGCAGTTGGAGGCCACGGAAGGAGTGTTGTATGGCATTGAAGCTTGTTTGGAGGTTAGATAGCACAGTGTCCAAAGACGGGCCGAAAGTATATAGAATGGTGTCGTCTGCGTAGAGGTGGATCAGGGAATCGCCCGCAGCAAGAGCAACATCATTGATATACACAGAGAAAAGAGTCGGCCCGAGAATTGAACCCTGTGGCACCCCCATAGAGACTGCCAGAGGACCGGACAGCATGCCCTCCGATTTGACGCACTGAACTCTGTCTGCAAAGTAATTGGTGAACCAGGCAAGGCAGTCATCCGAAAAACCGAGGCTACTGAGTCTGCCGATAAGAATATGGTGATTGACAGAGTCGAAAGCCTTGGCAAGGTCGATGAAGACGGCTGCACAGTACTGTCTTTTATCGATGGCGGTTATGATATCGTTTAGTACCTTGAGTGTGGCTGAGGTGCACCAGTGACCGGCTCGGAAACCAGATTGCACAGCGGAGAAGGTACGGTGGGATTCGAGATGGTCAGTGACCTGTTTGTTGACTTGGCTTTCGAAGACCTTAGATAGGCAGGGCAGGATGGATATAGGTCTGTAACAGTTTGGGTCCAGGGTGTCTCCCCCTTTGAAGAGGGGGATGACTGCGGCAGCTTTCCAATCCTTGGGGATCTCAGACGAGATGAAAGAGAGGTTGAACAGGCTGGTAATAGGGGTTGCGACAATGGTGGCAGATAGTTTCAGAAATAGAGGGTCCAGATTGTCAAGCCCAGCTGATTTGTACGGGTCCAGGTTTTGCAGCTCTTTCAGAACATCTGCTATCTGGATTTGGGTAAAGGAGAACCTGGAGAGGCTTGGGCGAGGAGCTGCGGTGGGGGCGGAGCTGTTGGCCGAGGTTGAAGTAGCCAGGCGGAAGGCATGGCCAGCCGTTGAGAAATGCTTATTGAAGTTTTCGATAATCATGGATTTATCAGTGGTGACCGTGTTACCTAGCCTCAGTGCAGTGGGCAGCTGGGAGGAGGTGCGCTTGTTCTCCATGGACTTCACAGTGTCCCAGAACTTTTTGGAGTTTGAGCTACAGGATGCAAACTTCTGCCTGAAGAAGCTGGCCTTAGCTTTCCTGACTGACTGCGTGTATTGGTTCCGGACTTCCCTGAACAGTTGCATATCACGGGGACTATTCGATGCGATTGCAGTCCGCCACAGGATGTTTTTGTGCTGGTCGAGGGCAGTCAGGTCTGGGGTGAACCAAGGGCTGTATCTGTTCTTAGTTCTGCATTTTTTGAACGGAGCATGCTTATCTAAAATGGTGAGGAAGTTACTTTTAAAGAATGACCAGGCATCCTCAACTGACGGGATGAGGTCAATGTCCTTCCAGGATACCCGGGCCAGGTCGATTAGAAAGGCCTGCTCACAGAAGTGTTTTAGGGAGCGTTTGACAGTGATGAGGGGTGGTCGTTTGACTGCGGCTCCGTAGCGGATACAGGCAATGAGGCAGTGATCGCTGAGATCCTGGTTGAAGACAGCGGAGGTGTATTTGGAGGGCCAGTTGGTCAGGATGACGTCTATGAGGGTGCCCTTGTTTACAGAGTTAGGGTTGTACCTGGTGGGTTCCTTGATGATTTGTGTGAGATTGAGGGCATCTAGCTTAGATTGTAGGACTGGCGGGGTGTTAAGCATATCCCAGTTTAGGTCACCTAACAGAACAAACTCTGAAGCTAGATGGGGGGCGATCAATTCACAAATGGTGTCCAGGGCACAGCTGGGAGCTGAGGGGGGTCGGTAGCAGGCGGCAACCGTGAGAGACTTATTTCTGGAGAGAGTAATTTTCAAAATTAGTATTGACGAATACGCTGATTCGGTGAGCGAGTTCATTAGAACGTGCGTTGAAGATGTCGTTCCCATAGCAACGATTAAAACATTCCCAAACCAGAAACCGTGGATTGATGGCAGCATTCGCGTGAAACTGAAAGCGCGAACCACTGCTTTTAATCAGGGCAAGGTGACTGGTAACATGACCGAATACAAACAGTGCAGCTATTCCCTCCACAAGGCAATCAAGCAAGCTAAGCATCAGTATAGAGACAAAGTAGAGGCACAATTCAATGGCTCAGACACGAGAGGTATGTGGCAGGGTCTACAGTCAATCACAGACTACAAAAAGAAACCCAGCCCAGTCACGGACCAGGATGTTTTGCTCCCAGGCAGACTAAATAACTTTTTTGCCCGCTTTGAGGACAATACAGTGCCACTGACACGGCCTGCAACCAAAACATGCGGCCTCTCCTTCACTGCAACCGATGTGAGGAAAACATTTAAACGTGTCAACCCTCGCAAGGCTGCAGGCCCAGACGGCCTCCCCAGCCGCGCCCTCAGAGCATGCGCAGACCAGCTGGCTGGTGTGTTTACGGACATATTCAATCAATCCCTATCCCAGTCTGCTGTTCCCACATGCTTCAAGAGGGCCACCATTATTCCTGTTCCCAAGAAAGCTAAGGTAACTGAGCTAAACGACTACTGCCCCGTAGCACTCACTTCCGTCATCATGAAGTGCTTTGAGAGACTAGTCAAGGACCATATCACCTCCACTCTACCTGACACCCTAGACCCACTCCAATTTGCTTACCGCCCAAATAGGTCCACAGACGATGCAATCTCAACCACACTGCCCTAACCCATCTGGACAAGAGGAATACCTATGTGAGAATGCTGTTCATCGACTACAGCTCAGCATTTAACACCATAGTACCCTCCAAGCTCGTCATCAAGCTCGAGACCCTGGGTCTCGACCCCGCCCTGTGCAACTGGGTACTGGACTTCCTGACGGGCCGCCCCCAGGTGGTGAGGGTAGGCAACAACATCTCCACCCCGCTGATCCTCAACACTGGGGCCCCACAAGGGTGCGTTCTGAGCCCTCTCCTGTACTCCCTGTTCACCCACGACTGCGTGGCCACGCACGCCTCCAACTCAATCATCAAGTTTGCGGACAACACAACAGTGGTAGGCTTGATTACCAACAATGACGAGACTGCCTACAGGGAGAAGGTGAGGGCCCTCGGAGTGTGGTGTCAGGAAAATAACCTCACACTCAACGTCAACAAAACTAAGGAGATGATTGTGGACTTCAGGAAACAGCAGAGGGAACACCCCCCTATCCACATCGATGGAACAGTAGTGGAGAGGGTAGCAAGTTTTAAGTTCCTCGGCATACACATCACAGACAAACTGAATTGGTCCACAAACACAGACAGCATCGTGAAGAAGGTGCAGCAGCGCCTCTTCAACCTCAGGAGGCTGAAGAAATTTGGCTTGTCACCAAAAGCACTCACAAACTTCTACAGATGCACAATCGAGAGCATCCTGGCGGGCTGTATCACCGCCTGGTACGGCAACTGCTCCGCCCACAACCGTAAGGCTCTCCAGAGGGTAGTGAGGTCTGTACAACACATCACCGGGGGCAAACTACATGCCCTCCAGGACACCTACACCACCCGATGTTACAGGAAGGCCATAAAGATCATCAAGGACAACAACCACCCGAGCCACTGCCTGTTCACCCCGCTATCATCCAGAAGGCGAGGTCAGTACAGGTGCATCAAAGCTGGGACAGAGAGACTGAAAAACAGCTTCTATCTCAAGGCCATCAGACTGTTAAACAGCCACCACTAACATTGAGTGGCTGCTGCCAACACACTGACTCAACTCCAGCCACTTTAATAATGGGAATTGATGGGAATTGATGTAAAATATATCACTAGCCACTTTAAACAATGCTACCTAATATAATGTTTACATACCCTACATTATTCATCTCATATGTATACGTATATACTGTACTCTATATCATCTACTGCATCTTTATGTAATACATGTATCACTAGCCACTTTAACTATGCCACTTTGTTTACATACTCATCTCATATGTATATACTGTACTCGATACCATCTACTGTATCTTGCCTATGCTGCTCTGTACCATCACTCATTCATATATCTTTATGTACATATTCTTTATCCCCTTACACTTGTGTGTGTAAGACAGTAGTTTTGGAATAGATTACGTGTTGGTTATTACTGCATTGTCGGAACTAGAAGCACAATCATTTCGCTACACTCGCATTAACATCTGCTAACCATGTGTATGTGACAAAAATAATTGATTTGATTTGAGGTAAGGTAGCTAGGTAAGGTAGCTAGGTAAGGTAGCTAGGTAGGGTAGCTAGGTAAGGTAGATAGGTAGGGTAGCTAGGTAAGGTAGCTAGGTAGGGTAGCTAGGTAAGGTAGCTAGGTAAGGTAGCTAGGTATTGTAGCTATATTTAACAGGTATCATTAATGTAACCGTGAAAGACGAAGAAGAGGGAAACAATGCTGACAGTAGCACAGAGTCAGATATACATTAGACATGCTAACATGTACATGCTATCTGCTAGCATGCTAACCAGCACAGTGTTAGATATACAGTAAACATGCTAACATGTACATGCTATGTGCTAGCACGCTAAATAGCACAGGTATGTGCTAACTCACCATTAGATCTCTCATAGATGACGTTGTTGACGACAGGCAGCTGGGCTGAGGTGTTAGCTGATCTGGCTGGGCAGCTGACAGAGGCATCAAAAGACTGGTGCGAAGGGACAAATGGATCCTGTCAGAGAGAGGAATCATACCGTCACAACTAACATCATGATCATGAGATGGAGATAGAGACCAACAACGTTAGCAAAGCTTCACACCGTATTTCAAATCAGGGTCATGAGAATGTGATGTGATGTGACAGAAATATATATATATATTTTAAACTCTCCAGCAACAACGTTAACAAAGTCGGTGAGTTTCCTGACCAAAATAAGAGACCAGACACTCAACAGATCTATACAGGAAAAAAATCCTAAACCGTTAAACCATTCTAAAATCTACACCTTTCTTCCAGACTCAAAGGTCTGGACAAACAACTAGTGTGTTATTGTGGTCACACGTTCACTGTCCTGTTCACTGAGATGGGTCCTGTCCTGTTCACTGAAATGGGTCATGTCCTGTTCACTGAGATGGGTCCTGTCCTGTTCACTGAGATGGGTCCTGTCCTGTTCACTGAGATGGGTCCTGTCCTGTTCACTGAGATGGGACCTGTCCTGTTCACTGAGATGGGTCCTGTCCTGTTCACTGAGATGGGTCCTGTCCTGTTCACTGAGATGGGTCCTGTCCTGTTCACTGAGATGGGTCCTGTCCTGTTCACTGAGATGGGTCCTGTCCTGTTCACTGAAATAGGTCCTGTCCTGTTCACTGAGATGGGTCATGTCCTGTTCACTGAGATGGGTCATGTCCTGTTCACTGAGATGGGTCCTGTCCTGTTCACTGAGATGGGTCCTGTCCTGTTCACTGAGATGGGTCCTGTCCTGTTCACTGAGATGGGTCCTGTCCTGTTCACTGAGATGGGTCCTGTCCTGTTCACTGAGATGGGTCCTGTCCTGTTCACTGAGATGGGTCCTGTCCTGTTCACTGAGATGGGTCCTGTCCTGTTCACTGAGATGGGACCTGTCCTGTTCACTGAGATGGGTCATGTCCTGTTCACTGAGATGGGTCCTGTCCTGTTCAGTGAGATGGGTCATGTCCTGTTCACTGAGGTGGGTCCTGTCCTGTTCACTGAGGTGGGTCCTGTCCTGTTCACTGAGATGGGTCCTGTCCTGTTCACTGAGATGGGTCATGTCCTGTTCACTGAGATGGGTCCTGTCCTGTTCACTGAGATGGGTCCTGTCCTGTTCACTGAAATGGGTCCTGTCCTGTTCACTGAAATGGGTCCTGTCCTGTTCACTGAAATGGGTCCTGTCCTGTTCACTGAAATGGGTCCTGTCCTGTTCACTGAGATGGGTCCTGTCCTGTTCACTGAAATGGGTCCTGTCCTGTTCACTGAGGGTAGAGGACAACTCTACCCTACTGTACTGATGTTAACTAGAGGACAACTCTACCCTACTGATGTTAACTAGAGGACAACTCTACCCTACTGATGTTAACTAGAGGACAACTCTACCCTACTGATGTTAACTAGAGGACAACTCTACCCTACTGATGTTAACTAGAGGACAACTCTACCCTACTGATGTTAACTAGAGGACAACTCTACCCTACTGATGTTAACTAGAGGACAACTCTACCCTACTGATGTTAACTAGAGGACAACTCTACCCTACTGTACTGATCTTAACTAGAGGACAACTCTACCCTACTGATGTTAACTAGAGGACAACTCTACCCTACTGATGTTAACTAGAGGACAACTCTACCCTACTGATGTTAACTAGAGGACAACTCTACCCTACTGATGTTAACTAGAGGACAACTCTACCCTACTGATGTTAACTACAGGACAACTCTACCCTACTGATGTTAACTACAGGACAACTCTACCCTACTGATGTTAACTACAGGACAACTCTACCCTACTGATGTTAACTAGAGGACAACTCTACCCTACTGATGTTAACTAGAGGACAACTCTACCCTACTGTACTGATGTTAACTAGAGGACAACTCTACCCTACTGTACTGATGTTAACTAGAGGACAACTCTACCCTACTGATGTTAACTAGAGTACAACTCTACCCTACTGATGTTAACTAGAGGACAACTCTACCCTACTGATGTTAACTAGAGGACAACTCTACCCTACTGATGTTAACTAGAGGACAACTCTACCCTACTGATGTTAACTAGAGGACAACTCTACCCTACTGTACTGATGTTAACTAGAGGACAACTCTACCCTACTGATGTTAACTAGAGGACAACTCTACCCAACTGATGTTAACTAGAGGACAACTCTACCCTACTGTACTGATGTTAACTAGAGGACAACTCTACCCTACTGATGTTAACTAGAGGACAACTCTACCCTACTGATGTTAACTAGAGGACAACTCTACCCTACTGATGTTAACTAGAGGACAACTCTACCCTACTGATGTTAACTAGAGGACAACTCTACCCTACTGTACTGATGTTAACTAGAGGACAACTCTACCCTACTGATGTTAACTAGAGGACACTCTACCCTACTGATGTTAACTAGAGGACAACTCTACCCTACTGATGTTAACTAGAGGACAACTCTACCCTACTGATGTTAACTAGAGGACAACTCTACCCTACTGATGTTAACTAGAGGACAACTCTACCCTACTGATGTTAACTAGAGGACAACTCTACCCTACTGTACTGATGTTAACTAGAGGACAACTCTACCCTACTGATGTTAACTAGAGGACAACTCTACCCTACTGTACTGATCTTAACTAGAGGACAACTCTACCCTACTGATGTTAACTAGAGGACAACTCTACCCTACTGATGTTAACTAGAGGACAACTCTACCCTACTGATGTTAACTAGAGGACAACTCTACCCTACTGATGTTAACTAGAGGACAACTCTACCCTACTGATGTTAACTACAGGACAACTCTACCCTACTGATGTTAACTACAGGACAACTCTACCCTACTGATGTTAACTACAGGACAACTCTACCCTACTGATGTTAACTAGAGGACAACTCTACCCTACTGATGTTAACTAGAGGACAACTCTACCCTACTGTACTGATGTTAACTAGAGGACAACTCTACCCTACTGTACTGATGTTAACTAGAGGACAACTCTACCCTACTGATGTTAACTAGAGTACAACTCTACCCTACTGATGTTAACTAGAGGACAACTCTACCCTACTGATGTTAACTAGAGGACAACTCTACCCTACTGATGTTAACTAGAGGACAACTCTACCCTACTGATGTTAACTAGAGGACAACTCTACCCTACTGTACTGATGTTAACTAGAGGACAACTCTACCCTACTGATGTTAACTAGAGGACAACTCTACCCAACTGATGTTAACTAGAGGACAACTCTACCCTACTGTACTGATGTTAACTAGAGGACAACTCTACCCTACTGATGTTAACTAGAGGACAACTCTACCCTACTGATGTTAACTAGAGGACAACTCTACCCTACTGATGTTAACTAGAGGACAACTCTACCCTACTGATGTTAACTAGAGGACAACTCTACCCTACTGATGTTAACTAGAGGACAACTCTACCCTACTGTACTGATGTTAACTAGAGGACAACTCTACCCTACTGATGTTAACTAGAGGACAACTCTACCCTACTGATGTTAACTAGAGGACAACTCTACCCTACTGATGTTAACTAGAGGACAACTCTACCCTACTGATGTTAACTAGAGGACAACTCTACCCTACTGTACTGATGTTAACTAGAGGACAACTCTACCCTACTGATGTTAACTAGAGGACAACTCTACCCTACTGATGTTAACTAGAGGACAACTCTACCCTACTGATGTTAACTAGAGGACAACTCTACCCTACTGATGTTAACTAGAGGACAACTCTACCCTACTGTACTGATGTTAACTAGAGGACAACTCTACCCTACTGATGTTAACTAGAGGACAACTCTACCCAACTGATGTTAACTAGAGGACAACTCTACCCTACTGTACTGATGTTAACTAGAGGACAACTCTACCCTACTGATGTTAACTTTTTATTTTATTTTATTTCACCTTTATTTAACCAGGTAGGCTAGTTGAGAACAAGTTCTCATTTGCAACTGCGACCTGGCCAAGATAAAGCATAGCAGTGTGAGCATACAACAAAGAGTTACACATGGAGTAAACAATTAACAAGTCAATAACACAGTAGAAAACGAAGGGGGGGTCTATATACAATGTGTGCAAAAGGCATGAGGAGGTAGGCAAATAATTACAATTTTGCAGATTAACACTGGAGTGATAAAAGATCAGATGGTCATGTACAGGTAGAGATATTGGTGTGCAGAAGAGCAGAAAAGTAAATAAATAAAAACAGTACGGGGATGAGGTAGGTGAAAAGGGTGGGCTATTTACCAATAGACTATGTACAGCTGCAGCGATCGGTTAGCTGCTCAGATAGCTGATGTTTGAAGTTGGTGAGGGAGATGAAAGTCTCCAACTTCAGCGATTTTTGCAATTCGTTCCAGTCACAGGCAGCAGAGTACTGGAACGAAAGGCGGCCAAATGAGGTGTTGGCTTTAGGGATGATCAGTGAGATACACCTGCTGGAGCGCGTGCTACGGATGGGTGTTGCCATCGTGACCAGTGAGCTGAGATAAGGCGGAGCTTTACCTAGCATAGACTTGTAGATGACCTGGAGCCAGTGGGTCTGGCGACGAATATGTAGCGAGGGCCAGCCGACTAGAGCATACAAGTCGCAGTGGTGGGTAGTATAAGGTGCTTTAGTGACAAAACGGATGGCACTGTGATAGACTGCATCCAGTTTGCTGAGTAGAGTGTTGGAAGCCATTTTGTAGATGACATCGCCGAAGTCGAGGATCGGTAGGATAGTCAGTTTTACTAGGGTAAGCTTGGCGGCTTGAGTGAAGGAGGCTTTGTTGCGGAATAGAAAGCCGACTCTTGATTTGATTTTCGATTGGAGATGTTTGATATGAGTCTGGAAGGAGAGTTTGCAGTCTAGCCAGACACCTAGGTACTTATAGACGTCCACATATTCTAGGTCGGAACCATCCAGGGTGGTGATGCTAGTCGGGCATGCAGGTGCAGGCAGCGACCGGTTGAAAAGCATGCATTTGGTTTTACTAGCGTTTAAGAGCAGTTGGAGGCCACGGAAGGAGTGTTGTATGGCATTGAAGCTTGTTTGGAGGTTAGATAGCACAGTGTCCAAAGACACTAGAGGACAACTCTACCCTACTGATGTTAACTAGAGGACAACTCTACCCTACTGATGTTAACTAGAGGACAACTCTACCCTACTGATGTTAACTAGAGGACAACTCTACCCTACTGTACTGATGTTAACTAGAGGACAACTCTACCCTACTGATGTTAACTAGAGGACAACTCTACCCTACTGATGTTAACTAGAGGACAACTCTACCCTACTGATGTTAACTAGAGGACAACTCTACCCTACTGTACTGATGTTAACTAGAGGACAACTCTACCCTACTGATGTTAACTAGAGGACAACTCTACCCTACTGATGTTAACTAGAGGACAACTCTACCCTACTGATGTTAACTAGAGGACAACTCTACCCTACTGATGTTAACTAGAGGACAACTCTACCCTACTGATGTTAACTAGAGGACAACTCTACCCTACTGATGTTAACTAGAGGACAACTCTACCCTACTAATGTTAACTAGAGGACAACTCTACCCTACTGTACTGATGTTAACTAGAGGACAACTCTACCCTACTGATGTTAACTAGAGGACAACTCTACCCTACTGATGTTAACTAGAGGACAACTCTACCCTACTGATGTTAACTAGAGGACAACTCTACCCTACTGATGTTAACTAGAGGACAACTCTACCCTACTGTACTGATGTTAACTAGAGGACAACTCTACCCTACTGATGTTAACTAGAGGACAACTCTACCCTACTGATGTTAACTAGAGGACAACTCTACCCTACTGATGTTAACTAGAGGACAACTCTACCCTACTAATGTTAACTAGAGGACAACTCTACCCTACTGATGTTAACTAGAGGACAACTCTACCCTACTGTACTGATGTTAACTAGAGGACAACTCTACCCTACTGATGTTAACTAGAGGACAACTCTACCCTACTGATGTTAACTAGAGGACAACTCTACCCTACTGATGTTAACTAGAGGACAACTCTACCCTACTGATGTTAACTAGAGGACAACTCTACCCTACTGTACTGATGTTAACTAGAGGACAACTCTACCCTACTGATGTTAACTAGAGGACAACTCTACCCTACTGATGTTAACTAGAGGACAACTCTACCCTACTGATGTTAACTAGAGGACAACTCTACCCTACTGATGTTAACTAGAGGACAACTCTACCCTACTGTACTGATGTTAACTAGAGGACAACTCTACCCTACTGATGTTAACTAGAGGACAACTCTACCCAACTGATGTTAACTAGAGGACAACTCTACCCTACTGTACTGATGTTAACTAGAGGACAACTCTACCCTACTGATGTTAACTTTTTATTTTATTTTATTTCACCTTTATTTAACCAGGTAGGCTAGTTGAGAACAAGTTCTCATTTGCAACTGCGACCTGGCCAAGATAAAGCATAGCAGTGTGAGCATACAACAAAGAGTTACACATGGAGTAAACAATTAACAAGTCAATAACACAGTAGAAAACGAAGGGGGGGTCTATATACAATGTGTGCAAAAGGCATGAGGAGGTAGGCAAATAATTACAATTTTGCAGATTAACACTGGAGTGATAAAAGATCAGATGGTCATGTACAGGTAGAGATATTGGTGTGCAGAAGAGCAGAAAAGTAAATAAATAAAAACAGTACGGGGATGAGGTAGGTGAAAAGGGTGGGCTATTTACCAATAGACTATGTACAGCTGCAGCGATCGGTTAGCTGCTCAGATAGCTGATGTTTGAAGTTGGTGAGGGAGATGAAAGTCTCCAACTTCAGCGATTTTTGCAATTCGTTCCAGTCACAGGCAGCAGAGTACTGGAACGAAAGGCGGCCAAATGAGGTGTTGGCTTTAGGGATGATCAGTGAGATACACCTGCTGGAGCGCGTGCTACGGATGGGTGTTGCCATCGTGACCAGTGAGCTGAGATAAGGCGGAGCTTTACCTAGCATAGACTTGTAGATGACCTGGAGCCAGTGGGTCTGGCGACGAATATGTAGCGAGGGCCAGCCGACTAGAGCATACAAGTCGCAGTGGTGGGTAGTATAAGGTGCTTTAGTGACAAAACGGATGGCACTGTGATAGACTGCATCCAGTTTGCTGAGTAGAGTGTTGGAAGCCATTTTGTAGATGACATCGCCGAAGTCGAGGATCGGTAGGATAGTCAGTTTTACTAGGGTAAGCTTGGCGGCTTGAGTGAAGGAGGCTTTGTTGCGGAATAGAAAGCCGACTCTTGATTTGATTTTCGATTGGAGATGTTTGATATGAGTCTGGAAGGAGAGTTTGCAGTCTAGCCAGACACCTAGGTACTTATAGACGTCCACATATTCTAGGTCGGAACCATCCAGGGTGGTGATGCTAGTCGGGCATGCAGGTGCAGGCAGCGACCGGTTGAAAAGCATGCATTTGGTTTTACTAGCGTTTAAGAGCAGTTGGAGGCCACGGAAGGAGTGTTGTATGGCATTGAAGCTTGTTTGGAGGTTAGATAGCACAGTGTCCAAAGACACTAGAGGACAACTCTACCCTACTGATGTTAACTAGAGGACAACTCTACCCTACTGATGTTAACTAGAGGACAACTCTACCCTACTGATGTTAACTAGAGGACAACTCTACCCTACTGTACTGAT
Source organism: Oncorhynchus kisutch (assembly GCF_002021735.2). Classification (NCBI taxonomy): domain Eukaryota; kingdom Metazoa; phylum Chordata; class Actinopteri; order Salmoniformes; family Salmonidae; genus Oncorhynchus; species Oncorhynchus kisutch. The sequence goes on along the minus strand of NC_034175.2, from coordinate 78,725,716 downwards.
GTTAACTAGAGGACAACTCTACCCTACTGATGTTAACTAGAGGACAACTCTACCCTACTGATGTTAACTAGAGGACAACTCTACCCTACTGATGTTAACTAGAGGACAACTCTACCCTACTGTACTGATGTTAACTAGAGGACAACTCTACCCTACTGATGTTAACTAGAGGACAACTCTACCCTACTGATGTTAACTAGAGGACAACTCTACCCTACTGATGTTAACTAGAGGACAACTCTACCCTACTGATGTTAACTAGAGGACAACTCTACCCTACTGATGTTAACTAGAGGACAACTCTACCCTACTGATGTTAACTAGAGGACAACTCTACCCTACTAATGTTAACTAGAGGACAACTCTACCCTACTGTACTGATGTTAACTAGAGGACAACTCTACCCTACTGATGTTAACTTTTTATTTTATTTTATTTCACCTTTATTTAACCAGGTAGGCTAGTTGAGAACAAGTTCTCATTTGCAACTGCGACCTGGCCAAGATAAAGCATAGCAGTGTGAGCATACAACAAAGAGTTACACATGGAGTAAACAATTAACAAGTCAATAACACAGTAGAAAACGAAGGGGGGGGTCTATATACAATGTGTGCAAAAGGCATGAGGAGGTAGGCAAATAATTACAATTTTGCAGATTAACACTGGAGTGATAAAAGATCAGATGGTCATGTACAGGTAGAGATATTGGTGTGCAGAAGAGCAGAAAAGTAAATAAATAAAAACAGTACGGGGATGAGGTAGGTGAAAAGGGTGGGCTATTTACCAATAGACTATGTACAGCTGCAGCGATCGGTTAGCTGCTCAGATAGCTGATGTTTGAAGTTGGTGAGGGAGATGAAAGTCTCCAACTTCAGCGATTTTTGCAATTCGTTCCAGTCACAGGCAGCAGAGTACTGGAACGAAAGGCGGCCAAATGAGGTGTTGGCTTTAGGGATGATCAGTGAGATACACCTGCTGGAGCGCGTGCTACGGATGGGTGTTGCCATCGTGACCAGTGAGCTGAGATAAGGCGGAGCTTTACCTAGCATAGACTTGTAGATGACCTGGAGCCAGTGGGTCTGGCGACGAATATGTAGCGAGGGCCAGCCGACTAGAGCATACAAGTCGCAGTGGTGGGTAGTATAAGGTGCTTTAGTGACAAAACGGATGGCACTGTGATAGACTGCATCCAGTTTGCTGAGTAGAGTGTTGGAAGCCATTTTGTAGATGACATCGCCGAAGTCGAGGATCGGTAGGATAGTCAGTTTTACTAGGGTAAGCTTGGCGGCTTGAGTGAAGGAGGCTTTGTTGCGGAATAGAAAGCCGACTCTTGATTTGATTTTCGATTGGAGATGTTTGATATGAGTCTGGAAGGAGAGTTTGCAGTCTAGCCAGACACCTAGGTACTTATAGACGTCCACATATTCTAGGTCGGAACCATCCAGGGTGGTGATGCTAGTCGGGCATGCAGGTGCAGGCAGCGACCGGTTGAAAAGCATGCATTTGGTTTTACTAGCGTTTAAGAGCAGTTGGAGGCCACGGAAGGAGTGTTGTATGGCATTGAAGCTTGTTTGGAGGTTAGATAGCACAGTGTCCAAAGACACTAGAGGACAACTCTACCCTACTGATGTTAACTAGAGGACAACTCTACCCTACTGATGTTAACTAGAGGACAACTCTACCCTACTGATGTTAACTAGAGGACAACTCTACCCTACTGTACTGATGTTAACTAGAGGACAACTCTACCCTACTGATGTTAACTAGAGGACAACTCTACCCTACTGATGTTAACTAGAGGACAACTCTACCCTACTGATGTTAACTAGAGGACAACTCTACCCTACTGTACTGATGTTAACTAGAGGACAACTCTACCCTACTGATGTTAACTAGAGGACAACTCTACCCTACTGATGTTAACTAGAGGACAACTCTACCCTACTGATGTTAACTAGAGGACAACTCTACCCTACTGATGTTAACTAGAGGACAACTCTACCCTACTGATGTTAACTAGAGGACAACTCTACCCTACTGATGTTAACTAGAGGACAACTCTACCCTACTAATGTTAACTAGAGGACAACTCTACCCTACTGTACTGATGTTAACTAGAGGACAACTCTACCCTACTGATGTTAACTAGAGGACAACTCTACCCTACTGATGTTAACTAGAGGACAACTCTACCCTACTGATGTTAACTAGAGGACAACTCTACCCTACTGATGTTAACTAGAGGACAACTCTACCCTACTGTACTGATGTTAACTAGAGGACAACTCTACCCTACTGATGTTAACTAGAGGACAACTCTACCCTACTGTACTGATGTTAACTAGAGGACAACTCTACCCTACTGTACTGATGTTAACTAGAGGACAACTCTACCCTACTGATGTTAACTACAGGACAACTCTACCCTACTGATGTTAACTAGAGGACAACATTGGGCTGGAGGGCCTTTCCTCTGACGATACCTGATGTAGAGGGTCTGGATGGCACTGGGCTGTTCGCATCTCCTTCTGTAACACTTTGCGGTCGAGGTTTATTCACCACACCAAGGGGTGATGCAGGCAGCCGAGACGCTCTCGACGGTGCAGCTGTAGAACTCTTTGAGGATCCAAGGGTCCTTGGTAAATCTTTTCAGACTCCTGAGGGGGGTTGAGGCGCTGTTGTGTGCTCTTCAGATGGATGAGGCGCTGTTGTGTGCACTTCACAGCGGGTGTGTGTGGAACTTGAACCTCTCGACCCTCTCCACTGCAGCCCGGTTGATATGGATGGTGGGCGTTCTTCCCCCCCTGTAGTTCACGATCAGTTCCTTGGTCTTACTGACGTTGAGGGAGAGGCCGTTGTCATGGCATCACACTGCCCAGTCTCTGACCTCCTCCCTGTAGGATCATCGCCGTCGGTGATCAGGCCTACTTTGCGAGTCGCGCGTTTCCATGCAGTCGTGGGTTTAAAGGGAGTACAAGAGGGGAGTAAGCACACACCCTGGAGTTACCTACCCTACCCTCAACACCTGGGGCCGACCCGGCAGGAAGTCCAGGATCCAGTCGCAGAGGGAGGTGTCCAGTCTAGGGCTGACGCCATTTAGTCGACTGGTCGATTGTTTGGTTGATAGGCTGTCGACCAAGATGTTTTTAGTCGAGCAGTGGCAAATATGTCAAAATAATATATGGCACAAGACACCTGTCTGATTCACGCCTGTCTGGTTCACGCCTGTCTGGTTCACGCCTGTCTGGTTCACGCCTGTCTGGTTCACGCCAGTCTGATTCACGCCAGTCTGATTCACGCCGGTCTGATTCACGCCGGTCTGATTCACGCCGGTCTGATTCACGCCGGTCTGATTCACGCCGGTCTGATTCACGCCGGTCTGGTTCACGCCGGTCTGGTTCACGCCTGTCTCAGTGGACTAAACCATTATTGAGGCCTGTGTTGTATTCCTGAGAGACTCAGTGTTGTTATCCTGAGAGAGAGAGAGAGAGACTCAGAGTTGTATTCCTGAGAGAGAGACTCAGTGGTGTATTCCTGAGAGAGAGACTCAGTGTTGTTTTCCTGAGAGAGAGAGAGACTCAGGGTTGTATTCCTGAGAGAGAGACTCAGTGTTGTTTTCCTGAGAGAGAGAGAGACTCAGGGTTGTATTCCTGAGAGAGAGACTCCGAGTTGTATTCCTGAGAGAGAGACTCAGTGTTGTTTTCCAGAGAGAGAGAGAGAGAGAGAGAGAGAGAGAGAGAGACTCGGGGTTGTATTCCTGAGAGAGACTCAGTGTTGTTTTCCTGAGAGAGAGACTCAGTGGTGTATTCCTGAGAGAGAGAGAGAGAGACTCAGGGTTGTATTCCTGAGAGAGACTCAGTGTTTTCCTGAGAGAGAGAGAGACTCAGGGTTGTATTCCTGAGAGAGAGACTCAGAGTTGTATTCCTGAGAGAGAGACTCAGTGTTGTTTTCCTGAGAGAGAGAGAGAGAGACTCAGGGTTGTATTCCTGAGAGAGAGACTCCGAGTTGTATTCCTGAGAGAGAGACTCAGTGTTGTTTTCCTGAGAGAGAGAGAGACTCAGGGTTGTATTCCTGAGAGAGAGAGAGACTCAGGGTTGTATTCCTGAGAGAGAGACTCAGTGGTGTATTCCTGAGAGAGAGACTCAGTGTTGTTTTCCTGAGAGAGAGAGAGACTCAGGGTTGTATTCCTGAGAGAGAGACTCCGAGTTGTATTCCTGAGAGAGAGACTCAGTGTTGTTTTCCTGAGAGAGAGAGAGAGAGAGAGAGAGAGAGAGAGAGAGAGAGACTCGGGGTTGTATTCCTGAGAGAGAGACTCAGTGGTGTATTCCTGAGAGAGAGAGATACTCAGGGTTGTATTCCTGAGAGAGACTCAGTGTTGTTTTCCTGAGAGAGAGAGAGACTCAGAGTTGTATTCCTGAGACTTAGTGTTGTATTCCTGAGACTCAGTGTTGTATTCCTGAGACTCAGTGTTGTATTCCTGAGACTCAGGGTTGTATTCTTGAGACTCAAGAGTTGTATTCCTGAGACTCAGAGTTGTATTCCTGAGACTCAGTGTTGTATTCCTGAGACTCAGTGTTGTATTCCTGAGACTCAGAGTTGTATTCCTGAGACTCAGTGTTGTATTCCTGAGACTCAGTGTTGTATTCCTGAGACTCAGAGTTGTATTCCTGAGACTCAGAGTTGTATTCCTGAGACTCAGTTGTATTCCTGAGACTCAGAGTTGTATTCCTGAGACTCAGTTGTATTCCTGAGACTCAGTTGTATTCCTGAGAGACTAGTCAGACAGAGAAATAATAGGTGAGGCCTCGCTCCCTTCTGTCTCTCCTCTCCTCCCACCACCAGCCTCAGGCTTCAAAGACTTGGTGACACCAGAAGGACCATGGAACTAGTGGTTAGAGCGTTGGACTAGTAACCGAAAGGTTGCTGGATCGAATCCCCCAAGCCGACAAGGTAAAAATATGTCATTCTGCCCCTGTTAAACCCATTGTTCCCTGGTTGGCCTTCATTGTAAATAAGAATTTGTTCTTAGCTGACTAGTTAAATATAGGTACAAAAAAACAATAACACTCATGTTTATATACAGGGAAAGTGTGTTTCCATAGTGAGGACTGGTGGAGAGCAGAATCAACAACCTCTGGGCCCTTCATAACACCATCACCATAACAACCTCTGGGCCCTTCATATCACCATCACCATAACAACCTATGGGACCTTCATAACACCATCACCATAACAACATCTGGGCCCTTCATAACACCATCACCATAACAACCTCTGGGCCCGTCATAACACCATCACCATAACAACCTCTGGGCCCTTCATAACACCATCACCATAACAACCTCTGGGCCCTTCATAACACCATCACCATAACAACCTCTGGGCCCTTCATAACACCATCACCATAACAACCTCTGGGCCCTTCATAACACCATCACAACCTCTGGGCCCTTCATAACACCATCACCATAACAACCTCTGGGCCCTTCATAACACCATCACCATAACAACCTCTGGGCCCTTCATAACACCATCACCATAACAACCTCTAGGCCCTTCATAACACCATCACCATAACAACCTCTGGGCCCTTCATAACACCATCACCATAACAACCTCTGGGCCCTTCATAACACCATCACCATAACAACCTCTGGGCCCTTCATAACACCATCACCATAACAACCTCTGGGCCCTTCATAACACCCTCACCATAACAACCTCTGGGCCCTTCATAACAGCTGCCTGGCTGTTTGTTTTTAGGAGCCTTGAGTATTTAGATGTATCGAATAAGCAGATTATTTCAAAGTGATCACTGGCGAATCACTTCAGGCTTTGTATCAGCACCATAATCAGGATGACGGCCTGCAGCCACGCCTGATACAAAGCTCTATCGCGGACAGGGGAAAGAGGGAAAATGTGCAGTGTATTTGTATCTGACAGGGACATTACTACACCTGGGAACACCTCGTGTTGGCTAGATATTCTGCCTACGTACTTCCCTGAAGTGACTCGGCTACTTTACTTCAGAGATTGGAATCCACTACCGACCGCTAGCCTAGCTACCATCTCTTTGTCAACTTCCTGTCGTCCTGACTTCCTTTCTTGAGGAGAGATTGGAAACCACTACCGACCGCTAGCCTAGCTAGCATCTCTTTGTCAACTTCCTGTCGTCCTGACGTCCTGACTTCCTTTCTAAGATGCTCATTCATCTCGCCACCCTGTACCTATCGTAATGTAAAACCAACCAGTAGGTTTAAATTTGTTCATACTTTTTCCACTAAACACGTTGATTTGTTAATTCAATTGAAAGACAACCACGTGTTGCTTACACGATTTGTAATTGTTTTAGGTCATTTAGCTGTTGCTTAGTAACAATAAATACACAATTTGTAATTGTTTTTAGGTCATTTAGCTGTTGCTTAGTAATGATAAATACACAATTTTTATTGTTTTTAAGTCATTTAGCTGTTGCTTAGTAATGATAAATACACAATTTGTAATTGTTTTTAGGTCATTTAGCTGTTGCTTAGTAACGATAAATACAAAAAAATATGCATTTAGGTCATTTTGGAAATATATCTGTAAAAAGTACTCTAAATACTCAAACAATGGACCTAAGAACTGTGTTGGGTACTGACAAACCTCCGGGTAAGTGTTTTATAACTGTGTTGGGTCCTGACAAACCTCCGGGTAAGTGTTTTATAGGGCCCAGAAGTGTTTTTGGGGTGAACTTCCCCTTTAATCCAAAGATTCCTGGATACTTTCCACGACCTCCCACAGCGAGCTATCCCAGCATAGCCAGGGTCCTCTCTCTAGGGCTCTGGGGTAAGGGTCCTCCAGGCTCTCTGACCTGGGACAGATTTAATTATCAGGACCCCCAATGGTGAACAGATTATACCAGGGCTATTCAACTGGCTGTGTGTTGGAGAGGAGTGGAGAGAGAGGGGGATGAGATTAGATCTGGCTGGGGTATTAAAGCATTTTCCTCCAGGCTGGGGTAGAGAATGACCTATAGGAGGTCGATATGACAATGTTGATGACAATATTTCCCAGAGACAGACATGAATGCATCAATTTTAAAATCAAACAAATTAATGTGCCTTTGTTATTAAGAATCTAAAACTACATAATTTAATGATTTTATTTGAATGGTAAATATCTGGGTACATAAGGAGGTGAAAACATATTCAAATCAGATGTTATTGGTCACATGGTTAGCAGATGTTATTGGTCAAATGGTTAGCAGATGTTATTGGTCACATGGTTAACAGATGTTATTGGTCACATGGTTAACAGATGTTATTGGTCACATGGTTAACAGATGTTATTGGTCACATGGTTAGCAGATGTTATTGGTCACATGGTTAGCAGATGTTATTGGTCACATGGTTAACAGATGTTATTGGTCACATGGTTAGCAGATGTTATTGGTCACATGGTTAACAGATGTTATTGGTCACATGGTTAGCAGATGTTATTGGTCACATGGTTAGCAGATGTTATTGGTCACATGGTTAACAGATGTTATTGGTCACATGGTTAGCAGATGTTATTGGTCACATGGTTAGCAGATGTTATTGGTCACATGGTTAACAGATGTTATTGGTCACATGGTTAGCAGATGTTATTGGTCACATGGTTAGCAGATGTTATTGGTCACATGGTTAGCAGATGTTATTGGTCACATGGTTAACAGATGTTATTGGTCACATGGTTAGCAGATGTTATTGGTCACCTGGTTAGCAGATGTTATTGGTCACATGGTTAGCAGATGTTATTGGTCACATGGTTAGCAGATGTTATTGGTCACATGGTTAGCAGATGTTATTGGTCACATGGTTAGCAGATGTTATTGGTCACATGGTTAACAGATGTTATTGGTCACATGGTTAGCAGATGTTATTGGTCACATGGTTAACAGATGTTATTGGTCACATGGTTAGCAGATGTTATTGGTCACCTGGTTAGCAGATGTTATTGGTCACATGGTTAGCAGATGTTATTGGTCACATGGTTAGCAGATGTTATTGGTCACATGGTTAGCAGATGTTATTGGTCACATGGTTAACAGATGTTATTGGTCACATGGTTAGCAGATGTTATTGGTCACATGGTTAACAGATGTTATTGGTCACATGGTTAGCAGATGTTATTGGTCACATGGTTAGCAGATGTTATTGGTCATATGGTTAGCAGATGTTATTGGTCACATGGTTAGCAGATGTTATTGGTCACATGGTTAGCAGATGTTATTGGTCACATGGTTAGCAGATGTTATTGGTCACATGGTTAGCAGATGTTATTGGTCACATGGTTAGCAGATGTTATTGGTCACATGGTTAACAGATGTTAACCATGGATGGACAGCTGATCGTCCTCGCAGTGGCAGACCATGTGCAACAACATCTGCACAGGATCGGCACATCCGAACATCACACCTGCGGGACAGGTACAGGATGGCAACGACAACTGCCCGAGTTACACCAGGAACACACAATCCCTCCATCAGTGCTCAGACTGTCCGCAATAGGCTGAGAGAGGCTGGACTGAAGGCTTGTAGGCCTGTTGTAAGGCAGATCCTCACCAGACATCACCGGCAACAACGTTGTCTATGGGCGCAAACTCACCGTCGTTGGACCAGACAGGACTGGCAAAAAGTGCTCTTCACTGACAAGTCTCGGTTTTGTCTCACCAGGGGTGATGGTCGGATTCGCGTTTATTGTTGATGGAATGAGCGTTACACAGAGGCCTGTACTCTGGAGCAGGATCGATTTGGAGGTGGAGGTTCCGTCATGGTCTGGGGTGGTGTGTCACAGCATCATCGGACTGAGCTTGTTGTCATTGCAGGCAGTCTTAACACTGTGCGTTGCAGGGAAGACATCCTCCTCCCTCATGTGGTACCCTTCCTGCAGCCTCATCCTGACATGACCCTCCTGCATGACAATGCCACCACCCATACTGCTCATTCTGTGCGTGATTTCCTGCAAGACAGGAATGTAAGTGTTCTGCCATGGCCAGCGAAGAGCCCGGATCTCAATCCCATTGATCATGTCTGGCACCTGTTGGATCGGAGGGTGAGGGCTAGGGCCATTCCACCCAGAAATGTACAGAAACGTGCAGGTGCCTTGGTGGAAGAGTGGGGTAACATCTCACAGCAAGAACTATCAAATCTGGTGCAGTCCATGAGGAGGAGATGCACTGCAGTACTTAATGCAGCTGGTGGCCACGCCAGATACTGACTGTTACTTTTAACCCCCCCTTTGTTCAGGGACACTATTCCATTTCTGTTATTCACATGTCTGTGGAACTTGTTCAGTTTATGTCTCAGTTGTTGAATCTTGTTATGTTCATACAAATATTTACATGTTAAGTTTGCTGAAAATAAACGCAGTTAACAGTGAGTTTATAGTCTGAGTTTATATGGATGTTACTCAATAGGTGTGTCATGCCTTCCTACTGATCAACAACATTTGAATAGAAGCATCACTCCAGTCTGTATGGAAGGACATCATATAGGAGTCTCCAACCATTTCTAATGAGCTAATTTACAATAAATGAAATAATAATAATAATAATAATAAATGTGTCACAAGCTACTCATGTTTTTACAGCTTTTAAATGAGTTATTCTCTTCTCCTCTACCCTGCAACTCTTCCCTGGGTTGTTGGTGTACAGAGTTTTCACAACAATGGCCACCCAATTGATACAAATAATCCTGAAATATTTCGGTAAGGTAAGGAGGCTAGTTTGTGGTTAATTAATAATGCCCGAGACGCCGGTGTTTGGAGGATGTTTCGTTTTACATGTTTTCTATTGACATTTCTTGGTTATAAATCAATAAAAATGATGCCGATTCATGATTTCAACTGGTTGAGAAAAGCTGCGTGCCGTGTGTCTCGTCCATGACCCCGACACGTTCATTACTACAGGACAGCTGGAGATCGAATTTCAATATTTCAAACGTCAGAGAGACAGACAGCAAGGTTCATACAAATCTCCGCTGTTGAAAACCACTAAGCTAAAAGAAAAGGGAGATAATGTCCAGATGCTTTACGCAAGTTTATAAATTGCCTGGCTGGGCTGATGAGACAGTGGATTGCACAGACGGAACAGAGTAAATAGACATTTTAACATCATAGATTTAGCCGGTGGTAACTTGTGGAATAGACACCAGCTGGAATGCACTTTTTAAACCAATCAGCATCCAGGATTAGACAGACCCGTTTTAAGCATTAAGGCACGTGAAGCAGTGCTGTGTAATGAGTTCAGTCACAGGTAAATGCTGTCGCTCGGCCTGACGCGATAGTGGAGGTCCAGTCGACCCATTTACCTGTGAATTCATTACACAGCACCGCTTCACTGTGCCTTAATGCTTTTTATAAAACTGTTACCAACATATTCAAATAACAATGAATTACATATTTTTCCTTCAAACTATATTTGGAAGGTCAATTTTTGATTTAGGATTTTAGGACCCCTAAAAAACATTTATGTTTTACTACAATAGCCCACAGAAACACGCTGAACAACACATTCATAAACGGCAAAACAAGGTAGTATTTATTTTGTTGGCACAAAACTACCTCCATACTTCCATTCATTTATATGGGTTACCTTCAGATGAAGGCTTAATATCTATATATATCTCCATCCTACCATTAGTTTATATGGGTTACATTCAGATGAAGGTTTAATATCTATATATATCTCCATCCTACCATTAGTTTATATGGGTTACATTCAGAAGAGTCCCGTGATACTTGTAGGGGGGTCGTAGAGCAAAACGGAGAACAGCATCGTGGTTCGTGAGAGTTTCCCCTCTGTATAGATTCAGCATATTAGTTTGTTAGGCCGTTAGGATGCTACAGATGTTTTGGTGAGAAGACCGATTATCGGGATGTCTCCTGGCCTTACTTTAACAACATTGTCCACAGGGACTATAGAAAAATACATGTACGTAAAAGGAGAAAATAGCATGATACAGACTTTATACATATTGCATTCCTTGAATCAGTGAATGAAGGTTTATGCTAGAAAAAGATTGCTATAAGTTTATGGATCCCAAGGCTCTGAGTAGACCTAACCTCCATGAAGACATCTCTATAGACCATGGACCACACTAGGCTCTGAGTAGACCTAACCTCCATGAAGACATCTCTATAGACCATGGACCACACTAGGCTCTGAGTAGACCTAACCTCCATGAAGACATCTCTATAGACCATGGACCACACTAGGCTCTGAGTAGACCTAACCTCCATGAAGACATCTCTATATACCATGGACCACACTAGGCTCTGAGTAGACCTAGCCTCCATGAAGATATCTCTATAGACCATGGACCACACTAGGCTCTGAGTAGGCCTAGCCTCCATGAAGACATCTCTATAGACCATGGACCACACTAGGCTCTGAGTAGACCTAACCTCCATGAAGACATCTCTATAGACCATGGACCACACTAGGCTCTGAGTAGACCTAGCCTCCATGAAGATATCTCTATAGACCATGGACCACACTAGGCTCTGAGTAGACCTAGCCTCCATGAAGACATCTCTATAGACCATGGACCACACTAGGCTCTGAGTAGACCTAGCCTCCATGAAGACATCTCTATAGACCATGGACCACACTAGGCTCTGAGTAGACCTAGCCTCCATGAAGACATCTCTATAGACCATGGACCACACTAGGATCTGAGTAGACCTAACCTCCATGAAGACATCTCTATAGACCATGGACCACACTAGGCTCTGAGTAGACCTAACCTCCATGAAGACATCTCTATAGACCATGGACCACACTAGGATCTGAGTAGGCCTAGCCTCCATGAAGATATCTCTATAGACCATGGACCACACTAGGCTCTGAGTAGACCTAGCCTCCATGAAGACATCTCTATAGACCATGGACCACACTAGGCTCTGAGTAGACCTAGCCTCCATGAAGACATCTCTATAGACCATGGACCACACTAGGCTCTGAGTAGACTTAGCCTCCATGAAGACATCTCTATAGACCATGGACCACACTAGGCTCTGAGTAGACTTAGCCTCCATGAAGACATCTCTATAGACCATGGACCACAATAGGCTCTGAGTAGGCCTAACCTCCATCTCTATAGAGCCTATCACTGCAGACTGTGTCTCATCCAATAATTCACCATGGCAACATCACCGTATGGCCCAGCTGACAACCAACCGTCCACAGAGAAGATCAGCAAGAGAGAAACAGATACAGAAAGAGAGATGTCCACCACACAAAGAGGACAATGTCCTCCCGTCACCCTCCTTTCTAGCTCCCTCGGGGCCCAGTCGCTGAAATGGCTACCACCCCAACCCAGCCCACCCCACCCCAACCCAGCCCGCCCCACCCCATCCCATCCAAACCCACCCCACCCCACCCCACCCCAACCTAGCCCCAGTCGCTGAAATGCCTGTACTACCTGTACTACCTGGGTGACTGTACTACCCGGGTGACTGTACTACCCGGGTGACTGTACTACCCGGGTGACTGTACTACATGGGTGATTGTACAACACGGGTGACTGTACTACCCGGGTGACTGTACTACCTGGGTGACTGTAGTATATTGGTAACTGTAGTACCTGGATGACTGTAGTATATGGGTGGATGTACTACCTGGGTGACTGTAGTATATGGGTGACTGTAGTACATGTGTGACTGTAGTATATGGGTGACTGTAGTATATGGGTGACTGTACTACCTGGGTGACTGTGTATATGGGTGACTGTAGTACCTGGGTGACTGTATTACCTGGGTGACTGTAGTACCTGGGTGACTGTACTACCTGGGTGACTGTACTACCTGGGTGACTGTAGTCCCTGGGTGACTGTACTACCTGGGTGACTGTAGTATATGGGTGACTTTACTACCTGGGTGACTGTAGTCCCTGGGTGACTGTACTACCTGGGTGACTGTAGTATATGGGTGACTGTACTACCTGGGTGACTGTACTACCTGGGTGACTGTAGTATATTGGTGACTGTACTACCTGGGTGACTGTAGTATATGGTTGACTGTATTACCTGGGTGACTGTAGTACCTGGGTGACTGTACTACCTGGGTGACTGTAGTCTCTGGGTGACTGTACTACCTGGGTGACTGTAGTCTCTGGGTGACTGAACTACATGGGTGACTGTACTACCTGGGTGACTGTACTACATGGGTGACTGTACTACCTGGGTGACTGTACTACCTGGGTGACTGTAGTCCCTGGGTGACTGTACTACCTGGGTGACTGTACCAGGTATATAACTAACCTCTGATTGGACCAGGGCTCGTAGCACCACCAGCTGTATCGTGCCCCTCAAGTTCCCCTCCATAGACATGGATCTCCTCAGGGTCTCCATGGCTTCATGGTTCGACTTCCCCAGTAGAGACTCTCCGTTCACCGCTATCAGCTGGTCGTTGACACGCAGATGACCGTCCTACAGGAGAGAGACACAATTCATCAGTCAGTCAGTCAGTCAATCACTCAATCAGTCAGTCAATCAGTCAGTCAATCAGTCAGTAAATCAGTCAGTCAATCAATCAGTCAATCAATCAGTCAGTCAATCAGTCAGTCAATCAGTCAGTCAGTCAGTCAATCAGTCAGTCAGTCAATCAGTCAGTCAGTGAATCAGTCAGTCAGTCAATCAGTCAGTCAGTCAGTCATTCAATCATTCAGTCAGTCAGTCAATCATTCATTCATTCAGTCATTCAGTCAGTCAGTCAATCATTCATTCAGTCAGTCAGTCATTCAGTCAGTCAATCAGTCAGTCAGTGAATCAGTCAATCAGTCAGTCAATCAGTCAGTCAGTCAATCAGTCAGTCAATCATTCATTCATTCATTCAGTCAGTCATTCAATCATTCAGTCAGTCAATCATTCATTCAGTCAGTCAATCAGTCAATCAGTCAATCATTCAGTCAGTCAGTCAGTCAGTCAGTCAATCATTCATTCATTCAGTCAGTCAGTCAGTCATTCAGTCAATCAGTCAGTCAATCATTCATTCATTCAGTCAGTCAGTCAATAAGTCAGTCAGTCAGTCAGTCAATCAGTCAGTCAGTCAGTCAATCATTCAGTCAGTCAGTCAGTCATTCAGTCAGTCAATCAGTCAATCATTCATTCAGTCAATCATTCAGTCAGTCAGTCAGTCAGTCAGTCAATCAGTCAGTCAGTCAGTCAATCAGTCAATCATTCATTCAGTCAGTCAGTCAATCATTCATTCAGTCAGTCAATCATTCAGTCAGTCAGTCAGTCAATCATTCAGTCAGTCAATCAGTCAGTCAGTCAATCAGTCAGTCAGTCAGTCAGTCAATCAGTCAATCATTCATTCAGTCAATCATTCATTCAGTCAATCATTCATTCAGTCAGTCAGTCAATCAGTCAGTCAGTCAGTCAATCAGTCAATCATTCAGTCAGTCAATCATTCATTCAGTCAGTCAATCATTCAGTCAGTCAATCAGTCAGTCAGTCAGTCAATCAGTCAATCATTCATTCATTCATTCAGTCAGTCAGTCAGTCAGTCAGTCATTCAGTCAATCAGTCAATCATTCATTCAGTCAGTCAGTCAATCAGTCAGTCAATCATTCAGTCAGTCAGTCAGTCAGTCAGTCAGTCAGTCAGTCAGTCAGTGCTGGTTTCATGTACAGTAAAACACTTTGGCTTTTTAAGAAACCGGACAGCAATTCTACAGATATTTTTCTGAGAATTGAAGTGTTTTGGAGGCAAGCTGAGGTGAGCCTGAGGGGACAGGTGTTCCTCCCTGACGGGCAGTCTCTACACTGTGCTGGTGTGTTTAGTGACATATTCAATCGCTCCCTATTCCAATCTGCTGTCCCCACATGCTTCAAGATGGCTACCATTGTGCCTTCTTGGGTACAGGAACAAAGGTAACTGAAATAAATGACTACCCCGTAGCTTCCGTCATCATGAAGTGCTTTGAGAGACTAGTTAAGGACCATATCACCTCCACCCTACCTGACACCCTAGACCCACTTCAATTTGCATACCGCCCAAATAGGTCCACATACGATGCAATCTCAACCACACTGGACACTGCCCTAACCCATCTGGACAAGAGGAATACCTATGTGAGAATGCTGTTCATCGACTACAGCTCGGCATTCAACACCATAGTACCCTCCAAGCTCGTCATCAAGCTCGAGACCCTGGGTCTCAACCCCGCCCTGTGCAACTGGGTACTGGACTTCCTGACGGGCCGTCCCCAGGTGGTGAAGGTAGGAAACAACATCTCCACCCTGCTGATCCTCAACACTGGGGCCCCACAAGGGTGCGTTCTGAGCCCTCACCTGTACTCCATGTTTACCCATGACTGCGTGGCCACGCACACCTCCAACTCAAGTTCAAGTTTCAAGTTATCAAGTTTGCAGACGACACTACAGTGGTAGGCTTGATTACCAACAACGACGAAACGGCCTACAGGGAGGAGGTGAAGGCCCTCGGAGTGTGGTGTCAGGAAAATAACCTCACACTCAACGTCAACAAAACAAAGGAGATGATCGTGGACTTCAGGAAACAGCATTACTCATCTCATGTGTATATACTGTATTTAATCTACTGCACCTTGCCCATGCCGCTCGGCCATCGCTCATCCATATATTTATATGTACATATTCTTATTCACCCCTTTAGATTTGTGTGTATAAGGTAGTTGTTGGGGAAATGTTAGATTACTTGTTAGATATTATTGAACTGTCAGAACTAGAAGCACAAGCATTTCTCTACACTCACATTAACATCTGCTAACCATGTGACCAATAACATCTGCTAACCATGTGACCAATAACATCTGCTAACCATGTGACCAATAACATCTGCTAACCATGTGACCAATAACATCTGCTAACCATTTGACCATAACATCTGCTAACCATGTGACCAATAACATCTGCTAACCATGTGACCAATAACATATGTTAACCATGTGACCAATAACATCTGCTAACCATGTGACCAATAACATATGTTAACCATGTGACCAATAACATCTGCTAACCATGTGACCAATAACATATGTTAACCATGTGACCAATAACATTTGCTAACCATGTGACCAATAACATCTGCTAACCATGTGACCAATAACATATGTTAACCATGTGACCAATAACATTGTATTTGATCTGTTTTGAATGATAGAAACCTCAGATCTCCTTCCCTTATCAGCCTGGCCACTAGCCTCTCCTCACGACACAGAGTAGGGCTGACGAGAAGGGCTGACCGACTGACGTGGGAGACGAGAACAGCTCGGTGTGACCGGAAAAATACAGCCCTGAACATATATCCTATGTAGCTATCTGATCTGTACATTATAGCCTACGTAGCTATCTGATCTGTACATTATATCCTACGTAGCTATCTGATCTGTACATTATAGCCTACGTAGCTATCTGATCTGTACATTACAACCTACGTAGCTATCTGATCTGTACATTATAGCCTACGTAGCTATCTGATCTGTACATTACAACCTACGTAGCTATTTGAGCTGTACATCATATCCTACGTAGCTATCTGATCTGTACATTACAACCTACGTAGCTATCTGATCTGTACATTATAGCCTAAGTAGCTATCTGATCTGTACATTATAGCCTATGTAGCTATCTGATCTGTACATTATAGCCTACGTAGCTATCTGAGCTGTACATTATAGCTTACGTAGGTATCTGTACATTATAACCTACGTAGCTATCTGGGCTGTACATTATAGCCTACGTAGCTATCTGATCTGTACATTATAGCCTACGTAGCTATCTGGGCTGTACATTATAGCTTACGTAGGTATCTGTACATTATAACCTATGTACGGGATGTGTGGGATAAAGAGCAGCAGTATTTGGACAAAATCACGATCTCCCAGGAGTTACGCCTTGATCACACCGACAGTGGCATTGCATTTGGGAAACCAGAAGTAAATACATGTCCAATTAAACACTGCGTTTGTCCTCGTAGCGTTGCAGAGACAGCTGTAGTGCGTTCTGGGTGGTTCGCGTACGTTGAATTTATCCAACGTGTGCGTCAAACTGTAGGCGGTAGACGGCTGGACAGAAATGGTAGCAGAAGGTGAATGTTGAACTTTGTTGCACACATAACCAGGAGCTGCTAGGTAAACATTACGCGCAAATGACGCCGTCGGTGTGATCAAGACGTTACCAACGTTCACCTTTTTGGAAGGGGAGGGGGACATTCGACCGTTAACTTGTAAAAAGAGAGAGAGAGGATGGAGCTCCTGGTTATGTGTGCAACAAAAGTTCAACATTAGTCCTGGCCTAACTGAGATTAGCAGCCGTCTAGATGAGCAAGACTTAAGTCCTGGGCTAACTGAGATTAGCAGCCATCTAGATGAGCAAAACTTAAGTCCTGAGTTAACTGAGATTAGCAGCCA
>NC_034175.2:78695697-78700699 GCF_002021735.2 Oncorhynchus kisutch | reverse complement strand
AGGGAGAGAGAAAGAGAGAGAAAGAGAGAGAGTAAGAGGGGGGATGAGGAAACAGATATGGAGGTGTAGAGGGATGAGGAGAGAGAGAGAGAGGGAAGAGGAGGGATGAGGAGAGAGAGAGAGAGAGAGAGAGAGAGAGAGAGAGAGAGGGGGGAGAGGAGGATGAGGAGAGAGAGAGACACGTGTCGAAGAATGAACTCAGCAGTAAAGACTCCCTAAGTCTGTGTGTGTTTGAATCAGCAAGTCCTGGTTTAGCCCTGTTGACCGTGTGTGTCCACGTACATCCCCTGTGTATGAGTGTCCGTGTAGGTCAGCAAGTCCTGGTTTATCAGTGTTTAAGGTGGGATTGGAGGTTCAGAACAATTAGGATTATCCCTCACACCAACTCATTGACTTGGCAGAAACTCAACTGGCTCAATATCACAGGAACAACGGACTATGATGACCTTGGACAGACTGACTGACTGACTGACTGGCTGACTGTCCATTACCTCTAGTTGACAGACAGACTGACTGACTGGCTGGCTGACTGGCCATTAACCTCTAGTTGACAGACAGACAGACGGACAGACAGACAGACAGACAGACTGACTGACTGTCTGGCTGACTGGCTGACTGTCCATTAACCTCTCGTTGACAGACAGACTGACTGATATATCAGATCAAATACAGTTGGAAGTCGGAAGTTTACATAGACTTAGGTTGGAGTCATTAAAACTTGTTTTTCAACCACTCCACAAATGTCTTGTTAACAAACTATAGTTTTGGCCAGTCGGTTAGGACCTCTACTTGTGCATGACACAAGTTATTTTTCCAACAATTGTTTAGACAGATTAGTTCACTGTATCACAATTCCAGTGGGTCAGAAGTTTACATACACTAAGTTGACTGTGCCTTTAAACAGCTTGGAAAATTCCAGAAAATGATGCCATGGCTTTAGAAGCTTCTGATAGGCTAATTGACATCATTTGAGTCAATTGGAGGTGTACCTGTGGATGTATTTCAAGGCCCACCTTCAAACTCAGTGCCTCTTTGCTTGACATCATGGGAAAATCCAAATAAATCAGCCGAGACCTCAGGAAAAATAATTGTAGACCTCCACAAGTCTGGTTCATCCGTGGGAGCAATTTCCAAAAGCCTGAAGGTACCATGTTCATCTGTATAAACAATAGTACGCAAGTATAAACACCATGGGACCACGCAGCCGTCAAACACTCAGGAAGGAGACGCGTTCTGTCTCCTAGAGATGAACGTACATTGGTGTGAAAAGTGCAAATCAATCCCAGGACAACAGCAAAGGACCTTCTGAAGATGCTGGAGGAAACAGGTACAAAAGTATCTACATCCACAGTAAAACGAGTTTATTTATTTTGCTCCTTTGCACCCCATTATTTCTATCTCTACTTTGCACATTCTTCCACTGCAAATCTACCATTCCAGTGTTTTACTTGCTATATTGTATTTACTTTGCCACCATGGCCTTTTTTGCCTTTACCTCCCTTCTCACCTCATTTGCTCACATTGTATATAGACTTGTTTATACTGTATTATTGACTGTATGTTTGTTTTACTCCATGTGTAACTCTGTGTCGTTGTATCTGTCGAACTGCTTTGCTTTATCTTGGCCAGGTCGCAATTGTAAATGAGAACTTGTTCTCAACTTGCCTACCTGGTTAAATAAAGGTGTTCTCAACTAGCCTACCTGGTTAAATAAAGGTGTTCTCAACTAGCCTACCTGGTTAAATAAAGGTGTTCTCAACTAGCCTACCTGGTTAAATAAAGGTGAAATGTAAAGGTGTAAGGCCGCTCCAAAACTGGAGTCGAAAGAACACCATCCCAACCGTGAAGCACAGGGGGTGGCAGCGTCACGTGGTGGGGATGCTTTGCTGCAGGAGGGACTGGTGCACTTCACAAAATAGATGGCTTCATGAGGGAGGAAAAGTATGTGGATATGTTGAAGCAACATCTCACGACATCAGTCAGGAAGTTAAAGCTTGAATGCAAATGGGTCTTCCAAATGGACAATGACCCCAAGCAAACTTCCAAAGTTGTGGCAAAACGGCGTAAGGACAACAAAGTCAAGGTATTGGAGTGGCCATCACAAAGCCCTGACCTCAATCCTATAGAAAATGTGTGGGCAGAACTGAAAAAAGCGTGTGCGAACAAGGAGGCCCACAAACCTGACTCAGTTACACCAGCTCTGTCAGAAGGAATGGGCCAAAATTCACCCAACTTATTGTGGGAAGCTTGTGGAAGGCTACCTGAAACGTTTGACCCAAGTTAAACAATTTAAAGGCAATGCTACCAAATACTAATTGACTGTATGTAAACTTCAGACCCACTGGGAATGTGATGAAATAAATAAAAGCTGAAATAAATCACTCTCTACTATTATTCTGACATTTCACATTCTTAAAATAAAGTGGTGATCCTATCTGACCTAAGACAGGGAATGTTTACTAGGATTAAATGTCAGGAATTGCAGAAAAACTGAGTTTAAATGTATTTGACTAAGGTTTATGTAAACTTCTGTTGTGTCTTTACTATCATTAACTGAAGACTTGCCAAGTAAAACATTTTTTAAAAGGATGATTTTCTTTTTTAATTGTCTGAAAGAAATTGACAGTAAGAAGATTGTGGGAGCTGATGTCAATGATCATAACATATGTTAGACTTCAGTGCAGCTTTTGATGTCAATGATCATAAATATTGCTGAAAAAACTTAGGTGTTATGAATTCGCATCCTCTGCTTTATTTTGGATTGAGAGTAACCTGTCTAATAGAACACAGAGGGGATTCCTTAATGGAAGCCTCAAATTCGGGTTGAGTGTGGTGTACCGCAGGGCAGCCGGCTAGGGCCATTATTGTTTTCTATTTTTACAAATGATCTTCCAATGACCTTGAATAAAGCCTGTGTGTCTGTGTAAGCTGACGACTCAACGGTAGGACACGTCGGCCAAAAACAGTAAAAATAAATAGCTGACCCTGACCTCCGTAACATAGAGCTCCAGTCAGTTTTATAACTATTACTTAGCAATAGGCTGGTGCTAAATACTGTATCTCAAAAAACAAAATGCATCATTTTTGGGACAAATCCCTCGCTCAACGCTAAACCTCATTTAAATGTATTATTGAATAATGCAGCTACTGAGCAAGTTGAGGAGACTAAACAGCTGGGTGTCACCCTACGTAGCAATCTGTCTGGTCAAAACATAGAGACTCAACGGTTGCTAAAATAGGAAGGAGGATCTGTCCCGGACCACTCATCTGTACAACACAGACATGCAACCAGAGGTCTCTTCACAGTTTAGACACATCATCTGTACAACACAAGACATGCAACCAGAGGTCTCTTCACAGTCCCCAGGTTCCAAACAGAGGCTGGAAACACAACAGTATTAACTAACCAGGTAACATGACTACATGGAACTCTCTGGTAACCCAGGTACATCACTACATGGAACTCTCTGGTAACCCAGGCAACATGACTACATGGAACTCTCTGATAACCCAGGTAACATGACTACATGGAACTCTCTGGTAACCCAGATAACATGACTACATGGAACTCTCTGGTAACCCAGGTAACATGACTACATGGAACTCTCTGGTAACCCAGGTAACATGACTACATGGAACTCTCTGGTAACCCAGGCACATGACTACATGGAACTCTCTGATAACCCAGGTAACATGACTACATGGAACTCTCTGGTAACCCAGGTAACATGACTACATGGAACTCTCTGGTAACCCAGGTAACATGACTACATGGAACTCTCTGGTAACCCAGGTAACATGACTACATGGAACTCTCTGGTAACCCAGGTAACATGACTACATGGAACTCTCTGGTAACCCAGGTAACATGACTACATGGAATGTATTAGATCTAGATATTGTGTGTACTGATATGCAGCTGTGTGTGAGGTTTTACATGTATATCAGTCATTGACTATTAATGTTCTGTATTATGTTTCATGTTTCATGTGGAAATCAGGAAGAGTAGCTGCTGCTTTTGTAGCGACTAATAAATACCAAATACTGTGTGACATTTTCAGATAGAGACAGACGCGATCAACTTCTTCAGTAGAATCACATGTAACAGAGGCTGGGATTGGCTGTGTTGTTTGGGAAGCCGTTCTCTATCTTATCCTGTAAATCACTGGCCTGTAATTGAGGCCATTTATACACCTGTTTTCCTCTGAGTCTCATCTTGTCAGGAAGTAACAGACAACAGATGCCAGAGAGCAGCATATATTCCATATGTAGTGCACTACTTTAGAGCAGGGCCCTATGGTACCCTATTCCCTATGTAGTGCACTACTTTAGACCAGGGGCCACTATAGCACCTATTCCCTATGTAGTGCACAGAGAGAGGAGGGGGTTGAGAGAGGAAGAGAGAGAGGAGGGGTTGAGAGAGAGAAGAGAGAGGAGGGTGGTTGAGAGAGAGAAGAGAGAGGAGGGTGGTTGAGAGAGAGAAGAGAGAGAGAGGAGGGGGTTGAGAGAGAGTAGAGAGAGAGGAGAGGGTTGAGAGAGAGAAGAGAGAGGAGGGGGTTGAGAGAGAAGAGAGAGGAGGGGTTGAGAGAGAGAAGAGAGAGGAGGGTGGTTGAGAGGGAAGAGAGAGAGAGGAGGGGGTTGAGAGAGAGAAGAGAGAGGGGTTGAGAGAGAAGAGAGAGAGAGGAGGGGGTTGAGAGAGAAGAGAGAGGAGAGAGAGAGGAGGGGGTTGAGAGAGAGAAGAGAGAGGAGGGGGTTGAGAGAGAGGAGAGAGGAGGGGGGTTTGAGAGAGAGGAGAGAGAGAGGAGGGGGTTGAGAGAGAGGCAGAGAGGAGGGGGTTGAGAGAGAGAAGAGAGAGGAGGGTGGTTGAGAGAGAGAAGAGAGAGAGGAGGGGGTTGAGAGAGGAGAGAGAGGAGGGGGTTGCGAGAGAGAAGAGAGAAGGGGGGGGGTTGAGAGAGAGAAGAGAGAGGAGGGTGGTGAGAGAGAAGAGAGAGAGAGGAGGGGG
>NC_034175.2:78670557-78695597 GCF_002021735.2 Oncorhynchus kisutch | reverse complement strand
GGGATTTTGGATGATGGTATTGGCCAGACAAATGACCCCGATCACCGTCAGAAGTGTTAGAATAGCAAAATAATATATACATATCCAATACCAGTCAGAGGTTTGGACACAACTGGATGCCGTACGGACAGAACAACACAGATGGCTAGTGTCTGGTCTCAGTCCAACTAGATGCCTTACGGACAGAACAACACAGACGGCTAGAGTGTCTGGTCTCAGTCCAACTGGACGCCGTACGGACAGAACAACACAGACGGCTAGAGTGTCTGGTCTCAGTCCAACTGGATGCCGTACGGACAGAACAACACAGATGGCTAGTGTCTGGTCTCAGTCCAACTAGATGCCGTACGGACAGAACAACACAGACGGCTAGAGTGTCTGGTCTCAGTCCAACTGGATGCCGTACGGACAGAACAACACAGACGGCTAGTGTCTGGTCTCAGTCCAACTGGATGCCGTACGGACAGAACAACACAGACGGCTTAGAGTGCTGGTCTCAGTCCAACTGGATGCCGTACGGACAGAACAACACAGACGGCTAGAGTGTCTGGTCTCAGTCCAACTGGATGCCGTACGGACAGAACAACACAGACGGCTAGTGTCTGGTCTCAGTCCAACTGGATGCCGTACGGACAGAACAACACAGACGGCTAGAGTGTCTGGTCTCAGTCCAACTAGATGCCTTACGGACAGAACAACACAGACGGCTAGTGTCTGGTCTCAGTCCAACTGGATGCCGTACGGACAGAACAACACAGACGGCTAGTGTCTGGTCTCAGTCCAACTGGATGCCGTACGGACAGAACAACACAGACGGCTAGTGTCTGGTCTCAGTCCAACTGGATGCCGTACGGACAGAACAACACAGACGGCTAGTGTCTGGTCTCAGTCCAACTGGATGCCGTACGGACAGAACAACACAGACGGCTAGAGTGTCTGGTCTCAGTCCAACTGGATGCCGTACGGACAGAACAACACAGATGGCTAGTGTCTGGTCTCAGTCCAACTGGATGCCGTACGGACAGAACAACACAGACGGCTAGTGTCTGGTCTCAGTCCAACTGGATGCCGTACGGACAGAACAACACAGACGGCTAGTGTCTGGTCTCAGTCCAACTGGATGCCGTACGGACAGAACAACACAGACGGCAGGTGTCTGGTCTCAGTCCAACTGGATGCCGTACGGACAGAACAACACAGACGGCTAGAGTGTCTGGTCTCAGTCCAACTGGATGCCGTACGGACAGAACAACACAGATGGCTAGTGTCTGGTCTCAGTCCAACTGGATGCCGTACGGACAGAACAACACAGACGGCTAGTGTGTCTGGTCACAGTCCAACTGGATGCCGTACGGACAGAACCAACACAGACGGCTAGAGTGTCTGGTCTCAGTCCAACTGGATGCCGTACGGACAGAACAACACAGACGGCTAGTGTCTGGTCTCAGTCCAACTGGATGCCGTACGGACAGAACAACACAGACGGCTAGAGTGTCTGGTCTCAGTCCAACTGGATGCCGTACGGACAGAACAACACAGACGGCTAGTGTCTGGTCTCAGTCCAACTGGATGCCGTACGGACAGAACAACACAGACGGCTAGTGTCTGGTCTCAGTCCAACTGGATGCCGTACGGACAGAACAACACAGACGGCTAGTGTCTGGTCTCAGTCCAACTGGATGCCGTACGGACAGAACAACACAGACGGCTAGTGTCTGGTCTCAGTCCAACTGGATGCCGTACGGACAGAACAACACAGACGGCTAGAGTGTCTGGTCTCAGTCCAACTGGATGCCGTACGGACAGAACAACACAGATGGCTAGTGTCTGGTCTCAGTCCAACTGGATGCCGTACGGACAGAACAACACAGACGGCTAGTGTGTCTGGTCACAGTCCAACTGGATGCCGTACGGACAGAACAACACAGACGGCTAGAGTGTCTGGTCTCAGTCCAACTGGATGCCGTACGGACAGAACAACACAGACGGCTAGTGTCTGGTCTCAGTCCAACTGGATGCCGTACGGACAGAACAACACAGACGGCTAGAGTGTCTGGTCTCAGTCCAACTGGATGCCGTACGGACAGAACAACACAGACGGCTAGTGTCTGGTCTCAGTCCAACTGGATGCCGTACGGACAGAACAACACAGACGGCTAGTGTCTGGTCTCAGTCCAACTGGATGCCGTACGGACAGAACAACACAGACGGCTAGTGTCTGGTCTCAGTCCAACTGGATGCCGTACGGACAGAACAACACAGACGGCTAGTGTCTGGTCTCAGTCCAACTGGATGCCGTACGGACAGAACAACACAGACGGCTAGTGTCTGGTCTCAGTCCAACTGGATGCCGTACGGACAGAACAACACAGACGGCTAGTGTCTGGTCTCAGTCCAACTGGATGCCGTACGGACAGAACAACACAGACGGCTAGTGTCTGGTCTCAGTCCAACTGGATGCCGTACGGACAGAACAACACAGACGGCTAGTGTGTCTGGTCTCAGTCCAACTGGATGCCGTACGGACAGAACATCACAGACGGCTAGAGTGTCTGGTCTCAGTCCAACTGGATGCCGTACGGACAGAACAACACAGACGGCTAGAGTGTCTGGTCTCAGTCCAACTGGATGCCGTACGGACAGAACAACACAGACGGCTAGAGTGTCTGGTCTCAGTCCAACTGGATGCCGTACGGACAGAACAACACAGACGGCTAGAGTGTCTGGTCTCAGTCCAACTGGATGCCGTATCTCACAGAGGAAATACACTAAACACATCCTAAACTCAACCAGAATAGAGAGGGGAGAGGAGACACCAACCAGAATAGAGAGGGGAGACACCAACCAGAATAGAGAGTTTGTTATATCTGGAGTACTTCTCCTGTCCTATTCGGTGTCCTGTGTGAATCTAAGTGTGCGTTCTCTAATTCTCTCCTTCTCTCTTTCTTTCTCTCTCTCGGAGGACCTGAGCCCTAGGACCATGCCCCAGGACTACCTGACATGATGACTCCTTGCTGTCCCCAGTCCACCTGGCCATGCTGCTGTTCCAGTTTCAACTGACCTGAGCCCTAGGACCATGCCCCAGGACTACCTGACATGATGACTCCTGGCTGTCCCCAGTCTACCTGGCCATGCTGCTGCTCCAGTTTCAACTTCCACCTGACTGTGCTGCTGCTCTAGTTTCAACTGTTCTGCCTTATTATTATTCGACCATGCTGGTCATTTATGAACATTGAACATCTTGACCATGTTCTGTTATAATCTCCACCCGGCACAGCCAGAAGAGGACTGGCCACCCCACATAGCCTGGTTCCTCTCTAGGTTTCTTTCCTAGGTATTGGCCTTTCTAGGGAGTTTTTCCTAGCCACCGTGCTTCTCCACCTGCATTGCTTGCTGTTTGGGGTTTTAGGCTGGGTTTCTGTACAGCACTTTGAGATATCAGCTGATGTACGAAGGGCTATATAAATAAATTTGATTTGATTTGATTTGATTTAGAGAGGGGAGAGGAGAGACACCAACCAGAATAGAGAGGGGAGAGGAGACACCAACCAGAATAAAGAGGGGAGAGGAGACACCAACCAGAATAGAGAGGGGAGAGGAGAGACACCAACCAGAATAGAGAGGGGAGAGGAGACACCAACCAGAATAGAGAGGGGAGAGGAGACACCAACCAGAATAGAGAGGGGAGAGGAGACACCAACCAGAATAGAGAGGGGAGAGGAGAGACACCAACCAGAATAGAGAGGGGAGAGGAGAGACACCAACCAGAATAGAGAGGGGGAGAGGAGAGACACCAACCAGAATAGAGAGGGGAGAGGAGAGACACCAACCAGAATAGAGAGGGGAGAGGAGAGACACCAACCAGAATAGAGAGGGGAGAGGAGAGACACCAACCAGAATAGAGAGGGGAGAGGAGAGACACCAACCAGAATAGAGAGGGGAGAGGAGAGACACCAACCAGAATAGAGAGGGGAGAGGGGAGACACCAACCAGAATAGAGAGGAGAGAGGGGAGGCACCAACCAGAATAGAGAGGGGAGAGGAGAGACACCAACCAGAATAGAGAGGGGAGAGGAGAGACACCATCCAGAATAGAGAGGGGAGAGGAGAGACACCAACCAGAATAGAGAGGGGAGAGGAGAGACACCAACCAGAATAGAGAGGGGAGGACACCAACCAGAATAGAGAGGGGAGAGGAGACACCAACCAGAATAGAGAGGGGAGAGGAGAGACACCAACCAGAATAGAGAGGGGAGAGGAGAGACACAACCAGAATAGAGAGGGGGAGAGGAGACACCAACCAGAATAGAGAGGGGAGAGGAGACACCAACCAGAATAGAGAGGGGAGAGGAGACACAACCAGAATAGAGAGGGGAGAGGAGACACCAACCAGAATAGAGAGGGGAGAGGAGACACCAACCAGAATAGAGAGGGGAGAGGGAGACACCAACCAGAATAGAGAGGGGAGAGGAGACACCAACCAGAATAGAGAGGGGAGAGGAGACACCAACCAGAATAGAGAGGGGAGAGGAGACACCAAACCAGAATAGAGAGGGGAGAGGAGACACCAACCAGAATAGAGAGAAGGGGAGAGGAGACACCAACCAGAATAGAGAGAGGAGAGGAGACACAACCAGAATAGAGAGGGGAGACACCAACCAGAATAGAGAGGGGAGAGGGGAGACACCAAACCAGAATAGAGAGGGGAGAGGAGAGACACCAACCAGAATAGAGAGGGGAGAGGAGAGACAACCAACCAGAATAGAGAGGGAGAGGAACACCAACCAGAATAGAAGGGGAGAGGAGAGACACCAACCAGAATAGAGAGGGGAGAGGAGACACCAACCAGAATAGAGAGGGGAGAGGAGACACCAACCAGAATAGAGAGGGGAGAGGAGACACCAACCAGAATAGAGAGGGGAGAGGAGAGACACCAACCAGAATAGAGAGGGGAGACACCAACCAGAAATTAGAGAGGGGAGAGGAGACACCAACCAGAATAGAGAGGGGGGAGAGGAGAGACACCAACCAGAATAGAGAGGGGAGAGGAGACACCAACCAGAATAAGAGGGGAGAGGAGAGACACCAACCAGAATAGAGAGGGGAAGGGAGACACCAACCAGATAGAGAGGGGAGAGGAGACACCAACCAGAATAGAGAGGGGAGAGGAGACACCAACCAGAATAGAGAGGGGAGAGGAGAGACACCAACCAGAATAGAGAGGGAGAGGAGAGACACCAACCAGAATAGAGAGGGGAGAGGAGAGACACCAACCAGAATAGAGAGGGGAGAGGAGAGACACCAACCAGAATAGAGAGGGGAGAGGAGAGACACCAACCCAGAATAGAGAGGGGAGAGGAGAGACACCAACCAGAATAGAGAGGGGAGAGGAGAGACACCAACCAGAATAGAGAGGGGAGAGGAGAGACACCAACCAGAATAGAGAGGGGAGAGGAGAGACACCAACCAGAATAGAGAGGGGAGAGGGGAGACACCAACCAGAATAGAGAGGAGAGAGGGGAGGCACCAACCAGAATAGAGAGGGGAGAGGAGAGGACACCAACCAGAATAGAGAGGGGAGAGGAGAGACACCATCCAGAATAGAGAGGGGAGAGAGGAGACACCAACCAGAATAGAGGGGAGAGGAGAGACACCAACCAGAATAGAGAGGGGAGACACCAACCAGAATAGAGAGGGGAGAGGAGACACCAACCAGAATAGAGAGGGGAGAGGAGAGACACCAACCAGAATAGAGAGGGGAGAGGAGAGACACCAACCAGAATAGAGAGGGGAGAGGAGACACCAACCAGAATAGAGAGGGGAGAGGAGACACCACCAGAATAGAGAGGGGAGAGGAGACACCAACCAGAATAGAGAGGGGAGAGGAGACACCAACCAGAATAGAGAGGGGAGAGGAGACACCAACCAGAATAGAGAGGGGAGAGGAGACACCAACCAGAATAGAGAGGGGAGAGGAGAGACACAACCAGAATAGAGAGGGGAGAGGAGACACCAACCAGAATAGAGAGGGGAGAGGAGACACCAACCAGAATAGAGAGGGGAGAGGAGACACCAACCAGAATAGAGAGGGGAGAGGAGACACCAACCAGAATAGAGAGGAGAGGAGACACCAACCAGAATAGAGAGGGGAGAGGAGACACCAACCAGAATAGAAAGGGGAGAGGGGAGACACCAACCAGAATAGAGAGGGGAGAGGAGAGACACCAACCAGAATAGAGAGGGGAGAGGAGAGACACCAACCAGAATAGAGAGGGGAGAGGAGACACCAACCAGAATAGAGAGGGGAGAGGAGAGACACCAACCAGAATAGAGAGGGGAGAGGAGACACCAACCAGAATAGAGAGGGGAGAGGAGACACCAACCAGAATAGAGAGGGGAGAGGAGACACCAACCAGAATAGAGAGGGGAGAGGAGAGACACCAACCAGAATAGAGAGGGGAGACACCAACCAGAATAGAGAGGGGAGAGGAGACACCAACCAGAATAGAGAGGGGAGAGGAGAGGACACCAACCAGAATAGAGAGGGGAGAGGAGACACCAACCAGAATAGAGAGGGGAGAGGAGACACCAACCAGAATAGAGAGGGGAGAGGGGAGACACCAACCAGAATAGAGAGGGGGAGAGGAGAGACACCAACCAGAATAGAGAGGGGAGAGGAGACACCAACCAGAATAGAGAGGGGAGAGGAGACACCAACCAGAATAGAGAGGGGAGAGGAGACACCAACCAGAATAGAGAGGGGAGAGGAGACACCAACCAGAATAGAGAGAGGAGAGGAGACACCAACCAGAATAGAGAGGGGGAGACACCAACCAGAATAGAGAGGGGAGAGGAGACACCAACCAGAATAGAGAGGGGAGAGGAGACACCAACCAGAATAGAGAGGGGAGAGGAGAGACACCAACCAGAATAGAGAGGGGAGAGGAGAGACACCAACCAGAATAGAGAGGGGAGAGGAGAGACACCAACCAGAATAGAGAGGGAGAGGAGAGACACCAACCAGAATAGAGAGGGGAGAGGAGAGACACCAACCAGAATAGAGAGGGAGAGGGGAGACACCAACCAGAATAGAGAGGAGAGAGGGGAGACACAACCAGAATAGAGAGGGGAGAGGAGAGACACCAACCAGAATAGAGAGGGGAGAGGAGAGACACCAACCAGAATAGAGAGGGGAGAGGAGAGGACACCAACCAGAATAGAGAGGGGAGAGGAGAGACACCAACCAGAATAGAGAGGGGGAGAGGAGAGACACCAACCAGAATAGAGAGGGGAGAGGAGAGACACCAACCAGAATAGAGAGGGGAGAGGAGAGACACCAACCAGAATAGAGAGGGGAGAGGAGAGACACCAACCAGAATAGAGAGGGGATAGGAGAGACACCAACCAGAATAGAGAGGGGAGAGGAGAGACACCAACCAGAATAGAGAGGGGAGAGGAGAGACACCAACCAGAATAGAGAGGGGAGAGGAGAGACACCAACAGAATAGAGAGGGGAGAGGAGACACCAACCAGAATAGAGAGGGGAGAGGAGACACCAACCAGAATAGAGAGGGGAGAGGAGAGACACCAACCAGAATAGAGAGGGGAGAGGAGAGACACCAACCAGAATAGAGAGGGGAGACACCAACCAGAATAGAGAGGGAGAGGAGACACCAACCAGAATAGAGAGGGGAGAGGAGACACCCAACCAGAATAGAGAGGGGAGAGGAGAGACACCAACCAGAATAGAGAGGGGAGAGGAGACACCAACCAGAATAGAGAGGGGAGAGGAGAGACACCAACCAGAATAGAGAGGGGAGAGGAGACACCAACCAGATAGAGAGGGGAGAGGAGACACCAACCAGAATAGAGAGGGGAGAGGGGAGACACCAACCAGAATAGAGAGGGGAGAGGAGAGACACCAACCAGAATAGAGAGGGGAGAGGAGACACCAACCAGAATAGAGAGGGGAGAGGAGACACCAACCAGAATAGAGAGGGGAGAGGAGACACCAACCAGAATAGAGAGAGGAGAGGAGACACCAACCAGAATAGAGAGGGGAGACACCAACCAGAATAGAGAGGGGAGAGGAGACACCAACCAGAATAGAGAGGGGCGAGGAGACACCAACCAGAATAGAGAGGGGAGAGGAGAGACACCAACCAGAATAGAGAGGGGAGAGGAGAGACACCAACCAGAATAGAGAGGGGAGAGGAGAGACACCAACCAGAATAGAGAGGGGAGAGGAGAGACACCTACCAGAATAGAGAGGGAGAGGAGAGACACCAACCAGAATAGAGAGGGGAGAGGGGAGACACCAACCAGAATAGAGAGGAGAGAGGGGAGACACCAACCAGAATAGAGAGGGGAGAGGAGAGACACCAACCAGAATAGAGAGGGGAGAGGAGAGACACCAACCAGAATAGAGAGGGGAGAGGAGAGACACCAACCAGAATAGAGAGGGGAGAGGAGAGACACCAACCAGAATAGAGAGGGGAGAGGAGACACCAACCAGAATAGAGAGGGGAGAGGAGACACCAACCAGAATAGAGAGGGGAGAGGAGACACCAACCAGAATAGAGAGGGGATAGGAGACACCAACCAGAATAGAGAGAGGAGAGGAGACACCAACCAGAATAGAGAGGGGAGACACCAACCAGAATAGAGAGGGGAGACACCAACCAGAATAGAGAGGGGAGACACCAACCAAAATAGAGAGGGGAGAGGAGACACCAACCAGAATAGAGAGGGGAGAGGAGACACCAACCAGAATAGAGAGGGAAGACACCAATAGGGAGGGGAGAGGAGAGACACCAACCAGAATAGAGAGGAGAGACACCAACCAGAATATAGAGGGGAGACACCAACCAGAATAGAGAGGAGAGACACCAACCAGAATAGAGAGGGGAGAGGAGAGACACCAACCAGAATAGAGAGGAGAGAGAGGAGAGACACCAACCTGAATAGAGAGGGGAGAGGAGACACCAACCAGAATAGAGAGGGGAGAGGAGACACCAACCAGAATAGAGAGGGGAGAGGAGACACCAACCAGAATAGAGAGGGGAGAGATGAGAGACACCAACCAGAATAGAGAGGGGAGAGAGGAGAGACACCAACCAGAATAGAGAGGGGAGAGGAGAGACACAAACCAGAATAGAGAGGGGAGAGAGGAGAGACACCAACCAGAATAGAGAGGGGGAGAGAGGAGAGACACCAACCAGAATAGAGAGGAGACACCACCCAGAATAGCGAGGGAAGAGAGGAGAGACACCAACCAGAATAGAGAGGGAAGAGAGGAGAGACACCAACCAGAATAGAGAGGGAAGAGAGGAGAGACACCAACCAGAATAGAGAGGAGAGACACCCAGCCAGAATAGAGAGGGAAGAGAGGAGACACCAGCCCAGAATAGAGAGGGAAGAGAGGAGAGACACCAACCCAGAATAGAGAGGAGAGACACCAGCCAGAATAGAGAGGGAAGAGAGG
The DNA here is from genome assembly GCF_002021735.2 of Oncorhynchus kisutch. Lineage (NCBI taxonomy): Eukaryota > Metazoa > Chordata > Actinopteri > Salmoniformes > Salmonidae > Oncorhynchus > Oncorhynchus kisutch. The sequence continues at coordinate 78,686,114 of NC_034175.2, read as the reverse complement.
AGAGACACCAACCAGAATAGAGAGGAGAGGAGAGACACCAACCAGAATAGAGAGGGGAAAGAGGAGAGACACCAACCAGAATAGAGAGGGGAGAGAGGAGAGACACCAACCAGAATAGAGAGGGGAGAGGAGACACCAACCAGAATAGAGAGGGGAGAGGAGACACCAACCAGGAATAGAGAGGGAGAGGAGACACCAACCAGAATAGAGAGGGGAGAGGAGACACCAACCAGAATAGAGAGGGGAGAGGAGACACCAACCAGAATAGAGAGGGGAGAGGAGAGACACCAACCAGAATAGAAAGGGGAGAGGAGACACCAACCAGAATAGAGAGGGGAGAGGAGACACCAACCAGAATAGAGAGGGGAGAGGAGACACCAACCAGAATAGAGAGGGAAGACACCAGCCAGAATAGGGAGGGGAGAGGAGAGACACCAACCAGAATAGAGAGGAGAGACACCAACCAGAATATAGAGGGGAGACACCAACCAGAATAGAGAGGAGAGACACCAACCAGAATAGAGAGGGGAGAGGAGAGACACCAACCAGAATAGAGAGGAGAGAGAGGAGAGACACCAACCAGAATAGAGAGGGGAGAGGAGACACCAACAGAATAGAGAGGGGAGAGGAGACACCAACCAGAATAGAGAGGGGAGAGGAGACACCAACCAGAATAGAGAGGGGAGAGATGAGAGACACCAACCAGAATAGAGAGGGGAGAGATGAGAGACACCAACCAGAATAGAGAGGGGAGAGAGGAGAGACACCAACCAGAATAGAGAGGGGAGAGGAGAGACACCAACCAGAATAGAGAGGGGAGAGAGGAGAGACACCAACCAGAATAGAGAGGGGAGAGAGGAGAGACACCAACCAGAATAGAGAGGAGACACCACCCAGAATAGCGAGGGAAGAGAGGAGAGACACCAACCAGAATAGAGAGGGAGAGAGGAGAGACACCAACCAGAATAGAGAGGGAAGAGAGGAGAGACACCAACCAGAATAGAGAGGAGAGACACCAACCAGAATAGAGAGGGGAGAGGAGACACCAACCAGAATAGAGAGGGGAGAGGAGACACCAACCAGAATAGAGAGGGGAGAGGAGACACCAACAGAATAGAGAGGGGAGAGGAGACACCAACCAGAATAGAGAGAGGAGAGGAGACACCAACCAGAATAGAGAGGGGAGACACCAACCAGAATAGAGAGGGGAGACACCAACCAGAATAGAGAGGGGAGACACCAACCAGAATAGAGAGGGGAGAGGAGACACCAACCAGAATAGAGAGGGGAGAGGAGACACCAACCAGAATAGCGAGGGAAGACACCAGCCAGAATAGGGAGGGGAGAGGAGAGACACCAACCAGAAGAGAGGAGAGACACCAACCAGAATATAGAGGGGAGACACCAACCAGAATAGAGAGGAGAGACACCAACCAGAATAGAGAGGGGAGAGGAGAGGACACCAACCAGAATAGAGAGGAGAGAGAGGAGAGACACCAACCAGAATAGAGAGGGGAGAGGAGACACCAACCAGAATAGAGAGGGGAGAGGAGACACCAACCAGAATAGAGAGGGAGAGGAGACACCAACCAGAATAGAGAGGGGAGAGATGAGAGACACCAACCAGAATAGAGAGGGGAGAGAGGAGAGACACCAACCAGAATAGAGAGGGGAGAGGAGAGACACCAACCAGAATAGAGAGGGGGAGAGAGGAGAGACACCAACCAGAATAGAGAGGGGAAGAGAGGAGAGACACCAACCAGAATAGAGAGGGAGACACCACCCAGAATAGCGAGGGAAGAGAGGAGAGGACACCAACCAGAATAGAGAGGGAAGAGGGAGAGACACCAACAGAATAGAGAGGGAAGAGAGGAGAGACACCAACCAGAATAGAGAGGAAGAGACACCAGCCAGAATAGGAGAGGGAAGTGAGGAGAGACACCAGCCAGAATAGAGAGGAAGAGAGGAGAGACACCAACCAGAATAGAGAGGAGAGACACCAGCCAGAATAGAGGAGGGAAGAGAGGAGAGACACCAACCAGAATAGAGAGGAGAGAGGAGAGACACCAACCAGAATAGAGAGGGGAAAGAGGAGAGACACCAACCAGAATAGAGAGGGGAGAGAGGAGAGACACCAAACCAGAATAGAGAGGGGAGAGAGGAGAGACACCAACCAGAATAGAGAGGGGAAAGAGGAGAGACACCAACCAGAATAGAGAGGAGAGAGGAGAGACACCAACCAGAATAGAGAGGGGAGAGAGGAGAGACACCAACCAGAATAGAGAGGAGAGACACCAACCAGAATAGAGAGGGGAGAGGAGAGACACCAACCAGAATAGAGAGGAGAGAGGAGAGACACCAACCAGAATAGAGAGGGGAGACATCAAAGTCAACTGGTTGGAAATGTAGCAGAATATCTGTATAAACGAGGGGGGAAAATGGTGTCCTCTGATGAGGGGGACGGTTTAATAAAATCAAATATTGAATAAAAAACTGGGATGTTAATTGACGAGGCTGTTGTTTCTCCATTCTAATGTGCCTCAGTCTGTCTCCAGCTGGGCAGAGCATTAGACACAGCAGGCCCATAAGCACTGTGATAAACCCTGGATAAACCACTGTGGAGAGAAACAGATCAACATCACGCTCTACGCTGGGACAGAGACATGGACTGGAAACTGCCTGGTGGCAGTGGGGACATGAAGGACAGACGATCATTACAAGACAGAGCTGCTGAGACCATGTGACAATAACCAAAGACTTGACTGAGTTGTAAGGCTGAAAGGACTGGCAACCCTACCCACTGGTACGGAGAGTCCTCAGGTTACGGGGCTCTATTAGGGGCTGTATAGGGCTGTATAGGACTGTATAGGACTGGTATAGGGATGTATAGGGGCTGCTCTATAGGGCTGTATAGGAACTGTATAGGGGCTGTATAGGACTGTATAGGGGCTGTATTAAGGGCTGTATAGGACTTGTATGAGGGGCTTGTATAGGGGCTGCTATAGGACTAGGCCGTATAGGGCTTAGGGTATAGGACTGTATAGGACTGTATAGGGATGTATAGGGAGTATAGGCGGCTGTATAGGAATGTATAGGACTGTATAGGGCTGTATAGGAGGCTGTATAGGGGCTGTTATGGGGCTTGTATAGGACTGTATAGGCACTGTATAGGACTGTATAGGACTGTATAGGGATGTATAGGGGTTGTATAGGACTGTTATAGGACTGTATAGGGCCTGTATAGGACTAACTAGGGCTGTATAGGGGCTGTATAGGGGCTGTATAGGGCTGTATAGGACTGTATAGGGCTGTATAGGGGCTGTTTAGGGGTTGTTTAGGGGCTGTATAGGGGAGTATAGGGGTTGTATAGGGCTGTATAGGGGCTGTATAGGGGTGTATAGGGGATGTATAGGGGCTGTATAGGGGCTGTATAGGGGCTGTATAGGGGCTGTTATAGGGGCTTTGTATAGGACTGTATAGGACTGTTAGGGCTGTATAGGGGCTGTATAGGGCTGTATAGGGGCTGTATAGGGGCTGTATAGGGCTGTATAGGACTGTTATAGGCTGTATAGGGGCTGTTTAGGGGTTGTTTAGGGGCTGTATAGGGGCTGTATAGGGCTGTATAGGGGCTGTATAGGGGCTGTATAGGGGCCGTATAGGGGCCGTATAGGGGCCGTATAGGGGCCGTATAGGGCTGTATAGGGGCTGTATAGGGGCTAGTATAGGGCTGTATGGGGCTGTATAGGGCTGTATAGGGCTGTATAGGGGCTGTATAGGGGCTGTATAGGGGCTGTATGTATAGGGCGGTATAGGGGCTGTATAGGGCTGTATAGGGCTGTATAGGGGCTTATAGGGGCTGTATAGGGCTGTATAGGGGCTGTATAGGGGCTGTATAGGGTGTATAGGGCTGTATAGGGGCTGTATAGGGGCTGTATAGGGGCTGTATAGGGGCTGTATAGGGGCTGTATAGGGGCTGTATAGGGCTGTATAGGGGCTGTATAGGGGCTGTATAGGGGCTGTATAGGGCTGTATAGGGCTGTATAGGGGCTGTATAGGGGCTGTATAGGGGCTGTATAGGGGCTGTATAGGGGCTGTATAGGGCTGTATAGGGGCTGTATAGGGGCTGTATAGGGGCTGTATAGGGGCTGTATAGGGCTGTATAGGGCTGTATAGGGGCTGTATAGGGGCTGTATAGGGGCTGTATAGGGGCTGTATAGGGCTGTATAGGGGCTGTATAGGGGCTGTATATGGGCTGTATAGGGGCTGTATAGGGCTGTATAGGGGCTGTATAGGGGCTGTATAGGGCTGTATAGGGGCTGTATAGGGCTGTATAGGGCTGTATAGGGGCTGTATAGGGCTGTATAGGGGCTGTATAGGGGCTGTATAGGGGCTGTATAGGGCTGTATAGGGGCTGTATAGGGCTGTATAGGGCTGTATTAGGCTGTAGAGGGCTTATAGGGCTGTATAGGGCTGTATGGCTGTATAGCTGTATAGGGCTTATAGGCTGTATATGGCGTATAGGGCTGTATTAGCTGTTATAGGCTGTATAGTCTGTATAGGGCTTGTATAGGCTTTATAGGGGCTGTATAGGGGCTGTATAGGGGCTGTTATTAGGGGCTGTATAGGGCTGTTTATAGGGCTGTATAGGGCTGTATAGGGGCTGTATAGGGCATGTATAGGGGCTGTATGAGGGGCTGTATAGGGGCTTTACTGTTTACTGTTCATTTTTATTGTTAATTTCACTTTTGTTTATTATCTACTTCACTTGCTTTGGCAATGTTAACATATGTGTCCCATGCCCATAAAGAGCAATGTTAACATATGTGTCCCATGCCCATAAAGAGCAATGTTAACATATGTTTCACATGCCAATAAAGCCCTTGAATTGAACTGAGAGATAAATGTGGAAGGTAAAGAGGTCGTCTTTCAGCAGCAGACAGGCTCATCTCACAGCTATGAATACTGAGTCTCCCTTGTTCCTCTGACAGACGATTAAACCCACCTGTCTGATGCCTAGGGATGATGACTGGTTCTGGGCCTCTACCCGCTGGGAGCCATCACAGCACTCAGCACAGCCTCAATCACCACCTCCTACACTTCATACCATTTACTAATCGACACCTCGACTCTACCGTCCAACCAACCTGTACAGTCTCACTCACTGCCTATCTACTTTCCACTGATCAAACCACACCTTGACAGTACAGTCTGGAGAGAGCAGTGTCTGGAGAGAGTAGAGTCTGGAGAGAGTACAGTCTGGAGAGAGTACAGTCTGGAGAGAGTAGAGTCTGGAGGGAGTAGAGTCTGAAGAGAGTAGAGTCTGGAGAGAGTAGAGTCTGTGGAGAGTAGAGTCTGAAGAGAGTAGAGTCTGAAGAGAGTAGAGTCTGGAGAGAGTAGAGTCTGGAGAGAGTAGAGTCTGGAGAGAGTAGAGTCTGAAGAGAGTAGAGTCTGAAGAGAGTAGAGTCTGGAGAGAGTAGAGTCTAGAGAGAGTAGAGTCTGGAGAGAGTAGAGTCTGGGGAGAGTAGAGTCTGGAGAGAGTAGAGTCTGGAGAGAGTAGTCTGGAGAGAGTAGAGTCTGAAGAGAGTAGAGTCTGAAGAGAGTAGAGTCTGGAGAAAGTAGAGTCTGGAGAGAGGTAGAGTCTGGAGAGAGTAGAGTCTGGAGAAAGTAGAGTCTGGAGAGAGTAGAGTCTGGAGAGAGTAGAGTCTGGAGAGAGTACAGTCTGGAGAAAGTAGAGTCTGGAGAGAGTACAGTTGGAGAGAGTAGAGTCTGGAGAGAGTAGAGTCTGGAGAGAGTAGAGTCTGGAGAGAGTAGAGTCTGGAGAGAGTAGAGTCTGGAGAGAGTAGAGTCTGAAGAGAGTAGAGTCTGAAGAGAGTCGAGTCTGGAGAAAGTAGAGTCTGGAGAGAGTAGAGTCTGGAGAGAGTAGAGTCTGAAGAGAGTCGAGTCTGGAGAAAGTAGAGTCTGGAGAAAGTAGAGTCTGGAGAGAGTAGAGTCTGAAGAGAGTAGAGTCTGAAGAGAGTCGAGTCTGGAGAAAGTAGAGTCTGGAGAGAGTAGAGTCTGAAGAGAGTAGAGTCTGAAGAGAGTCGAGTCTGGAGAAAGTAGAGTCTGGAGAGAGTAGAGTCTGGAGAGAGTAGAGTCTGGAGAGAGTAGAGTCTGGAGAAAGTAGAGTCTGGAGAGTACAGTCTGGAGAGAGTAGAGTCTAGAGAGAGTACAGTCTGGAAAGAGTACAGTCTGGAGAGGGTAGAGGGCTGGGCGCGTTAGAGAGAAGAGATGGAGAGAGTAGAGTCTGAAGAGAGTAGAGTCTGGAGAGAGTAGAGTCTGGAGAGAGTAGAGTCTGGAGAGAGTAGAGTCTGAAGAGAGTAGAGTCTGGAGAAAGTAGAGTCTGAAGAGAGTAGAGTCTGAAGAGAGTAGAGTCTGGAGAAAGTAGAGTCTGGAGAGAGTAGAGTCTGAAGAGAGTAGAGTCTGAAGAGAGTCGAGTCTGGAGAAAGTAGAGTCTGGAGAGAGTAGAGTCTGGAGAGAGTAGAGTCTGAAGAGAGTAGAGTCTGGAGAAAGTAGAGTCTGGAGAGAGTAGAGTCTGGAGAAAGTAGAGTCTGGAGAGTACAGTCTGGAGAGAGTAGAGTCTAGAGAGAGTACAGTCTGGAAAGAGTACAGTCTGGAGAGGGTAGAGGGCTGGGCGCGTTAGAGAGAAGAGATGGAGAGAGTAGAGTCTGAAGAGAGTAGAGTCTGGAGAGAGTAGAGTCTGGAGAGAGTAGAGTCTGAAGAGAGTAGAGTCTGAAGAGAGTAGAGTCTGGAGAAAGTAGAGTCTGGAGAGAGTACAGTCTGGAGAAAGTAGAGTCTGGAGAAAGTAGAGTCTGGAGAGAGTAGAGTCTGGAGAGAGTACAGTCTGGAGAGTACAGTCTGGAAAAAGTAGAGTCTGGAGAGAGTACAGTTGGAGAGAGTACAGTCTGGAGAGAGTACAGTCTGGAGAGAGTAGAGTCTGGAGTAGAGTCTGGAGGGACCTCCACCAGCCAACCAGTAGTAACATTAACACGATGCCTTATCTGGACGTGGTTCATCAGGACCTCCACCAGCCAACCAGTAGTAACATTAACATGATGCTTTATCTGGACATGGTTCTACAGGACCTCCACCAGCCAACCAGTAGTAACATTAACATGATGCTTTATCTGGACATGGTTCTACAGGACCTCCACCAGCCAACCAGTAGTAACATTAACATGATGCTTTATCTGGACGTGGTTCTACAGGACCTCCACCAGCCAACCAGTAGTAACATTAACATGATGCTTTATCTGGACATGGTTCTCCAGGACCTCCACCAGCCAACCAGTAGTAACATTAACATGATGCTTTATCTGGACGTGGTTCTACAGGACCTCCACCAGCCAACCAGTAGTAACATTAACATGATGCTTTATCTGGACATGGTTCTCCAGGACCTCCACCAGCCAACCAGTAGTAACATTAACATGATGCTTTATCTGGACATAGTTCTAGCTGGAGGGGTGCTCTCATCTTATCTACCAACATAGACAGGGCTCTAACTCCTCTAGCTCCACAATGAAATAGTGTGCAGGCCAGGCAGCAGGCTGTTAGCCAGCCTGCCAGCTTAGTGGTCTGCCACTAGCACAGTCAGTGTAGTCAGCTCAGCTATCACCATTGAGACCGTGTCTGTGCCTCAAGCTAGGTTGGGCAAAACTAAACATGGCGGTGTTCGCCTTAGCAATCTCACTAGGATAAAGATCACCTCCATTCCTGTCATTATTGAAAGAGATCGTGATACCTCACATCTCAAAATAGAGCTACTTAATGTTAGATCCCTCACTTCAAAGGCAATTATAGTCAATGAACTAATCACTGATCATAATCTTGATGTGATTGACCTGACTGAAACATGGCTTAAGCCTGATGAATTTACTGTTTTAAATGAGGCCTCACCTCCTGGCTACACTAGTGACCATATCCCCTGTGTATCCCGCAAAAGCGGAGGTGTTGCTAACATTTACGATAGCAAATTTCAATTTACAAAAAAAATAAATGACGTTTTCGTTTTTTGAGCTTCTAGTCATGAAATCTATGCAGCCTACTCAATCACTTCTTATAGCTACTGTATACAAAAGGCTTTCGGAGCCATCATCGATGGACCTACTCACTGCCACAGTCATACGCTGGACCTAGTTTTGTCCCATGGAATAAATGTGGTGGATCTCAATGTTTTTCCTCATAATCCTGGACTATCGGACCACCATTTTATTACGTTTGCAATCGCAACAAATACTCTGCTTAGACCCCAACCAAGGAGCATCAAAAGTCGTGCTATAAATTCTCAGACAACATAAAGATTCCTTGATGCCCTTCCAGACTCCCTTTGTCTACCCAAAGACGTCAGAGGACAAAAATGAATTAACCACCTAACTGAGGAACTCAATTTAACCTTGTGTAATACCCTAGATGCAGTTGCACCCCTAAAAACTAAAAACATTTCTCATAAGAAACTAGCTCCCTGGTACACAGAAAATACCTGAGCTATGAAGCGAGCTTCCAGAAAATTGGAACTGAAATGGCGCCACACCAATCTGGAAGTCTTCCGACTAGCTTGGAAGGACAGTACTGTGCAGTATCGAAGGGCTCTCACCACCAAACTGGGAGTCTTCCGTCTAGCTTGGAAGGACAGTACCGTGCAGTATCGAAGGGCTCTCACCACCAAACTGGGAGTCTTCCGACTAGCTTGGAAGGACAGTACCGTGCAGTATCGAAGGGCTCTCACCACCAAACTGGGAGTCTTCCGACTAGCTTGGAAGGACAGTACTGTGCAGTATCGAAGGGCTCTCACCACCAAACTGGGAGTCTTCCGACTAGCTTGGAAGGACAGTACTGTGCAGTATCGAAGGGCTCTCACCACCAAACTGGGAGTCTTCCGACTAGCTTGGAAGGACAGTACTGTGCAGTATCGAAGGGCTCTCACCACCAAACTGGGAGTCTTCCGACTAGCTTGGAAGGACAGTACTGTGCAGTATCGAAGGGCTCTCACCACCAAACTGGGAGTCTTCCGACTAGCTTGGAAGGACAGTACTGTGCAGTATCGAAGGGCTCTCACCACCAAACTGGGAGTCTTCCGTCTAGCTTGGAAGGACAGTACCGTGCAGTATCGAAGGGCTCTCACCACCAAACTGGGTATCTTCCGACTAGCTTGGAAGGACAGTACCGTGCAGTATCGAAGGACTCTCACCACCAAACTGGGAGTCTTCCGACTAGCTTGGAAGGACAGTACCGTGCAGTATCGAAGGGCTCTCACCACCAAACTGGGTATCTTCCGACTAGCTTGGAAGGACAGTACCGTGCAGTATCGAAGGGCTCTCACCACCAAACTGGGAGTCTTCCGACTAGCTTGGAAGGACAGTACCGTGCAGTATCGAAGGGCTCTCACCACCAAACTGGGAGTCTTCCGACTAGCTTGGAAGGACAGTACCGTGCAGTATCGAAGGGCTCTCACCACCAAACTGGGAGTCTTCCGACTAGCTTGGAAGGACAGTACCGTGCAGTATCGAAGAGCCCTCACTGCTGCTCGATCATCCTATTTTTCAAACTTAATTGAGAAAAACAAGAACAATCCGAAATGTATTTTCGATACTGTCGCAAAGCTAACTAAAAAGCAGCATTTCCCATGTGAGGAAGTCAGCAGTAATAAATTCATGAACTTCTTTGAGGAAAAAGCAAAGCAAATGACTGACTCTTTAAATCTGCGTATTCCTTCAAAGCTCAGTTGTCCTGAGTCTGCACAACTCTGCCAGGACCTAGGATCAAGAGAGACGCTCAAGTGTTTTAGTACTATATCTCTTCACACATTGATGAAAATAATCATGGCCTCTAAACCTTCAAGCTGCATACTGGACCCTATTCCAACTAAACTACTGAAAGAGCTGCTTCCTGTGCTTGGCCCTCCTATGTTGAACATAATAAACGGCTCTCTATCCACTGGATGTGTACCAAACTCACTAAAAGTGGCAGTTATAAAGCCTCTCTTGAAAAAGCCAATCCTTGACCCAGAAAATGTTTTTAAAAAACTCAAATCGTCTCATTCTCCTCAATTAATAGAAAAAAAAGAAAAAAAGCTCCCAGAAACAAACAATAAACAAATAGATCTTCTGTTGAATCTGACAATGGGCTTTCTCCTACCTATCTCTCTGATTTGGTCCTGCCGTACATACCTACACGTACGCTACGGTCACAAGACGCAGGCCTCCTAATTGTCTCTAGAATTTCTAAGCAAACAGCTGGAGGCAGGGCTTTCTCCTATAGAGCTCCATTTTTATGGAACGGTCTGCCTACCCATCTCAGAGACGCAAACTCGGTCTCAACCTTTAGGTCTTTATTGAAGACTCATCTCTTCAGTGGGTCATATGATTGAGTGTAGTCTGGCCCAGGGGTGTGAAGGTGAACGGAAAGGCACTGGAGCAACGAACCCCCCTAGCTGTCTCTGCCTGGCCGGTTCCCCTCTCTCCACTGGGATTCTCTGACTGGCTTGGGTCAGTCTGTTATATCTGGTGTAATTCTCCTGTCTTATCTGGTGTCCTGAAATGAATTTAAGTATGCTCCCTCTAATTCTCTCTCCCTCCCTCTCCCTCCCCTCTCTGAGGACCTGAGCCCTAGGACCATGCCTCAGGACTACCTGGCATGATGACTCCTTGCTGTCCCCAGTCCACCTGGTCGTGCTGCTGCTCCAGTTTCATCTGTTCTGCCTGCGGCTATGGAACTCTGACCTGTTCACCGGACGTGCTACCTGTCTCAGACCTGCTGTTTTCAACTCTCTCTCTTTCTCTCTACCGCATCTGCTGTGTCGACCTCTGAATGCTACGAAAAGCCAGTGAAATCTTTGTGTTTATAGCTCCAACAGTGCAGTAATATCTAACAAGTAAATATATAACACAACAATACACAACACAACAATACACACACATCTAAAGTAATGGAATGGAATTAAGAATCTATAAATATATGGACGAGCAATGTCAGAGCGACATGGCACTATGTGACACCGGCTGATGTAAAAAGGGCTTTATAAATACATTTGATTGATTGATTGATTGATTGATTGAAAGCAGTATGCAGAAAGCATGAGAGATGAGACAGAAAGAGAGGAGAGAAAGAGAGAGAGAGAGAGGAGAGACAGAGAGAGAGAGGAGAGACAGAGAGAGAGGAGAGAGAGAGAGGGGGGGGGGGGAGAGAGAGGAGACAGAAAGAGAGAGGAGACAGAGAGAGAGACAGAGAGAGGAGAGACAGAAAGAGAGAGGAGAGACAGAAAGAGAGAGGAGAGACAGAAAGAGAGAGGAGACAGAGAGAGAGACAGAAAGAGAGATGAGAGACAGAAAGAGAGAGGAGACAGAAAGAGAGAGGAGAGACAGAGAGAGAGAGAGGAGAGACAGAGAGAGAGAGGAGAGACAGAGAGAGAGAGGAGACAGAGAGAGAGACAGAAAGAGAGAGGAGAGACAGAAAGAGAGAGGAGAGACAGAAAGAGAGAGGAGAGACAGAGAGAGAGGAGAGACAGAAAGAGAGGAGAGACAGAAAGAGAGAGGAGACAGAGAGAGAGACAGAAAGAGATGAGAGACAGAAAGAGAGAGGAGAGAGACAGAGAGAGGAGACCGAAAGAGAGACAGAAAGAGAGAGGAGAGAGACAGAGAGATGAGACAGAAAGAGAGAGGAGAGACAGAGAGTCCATGGTGGGTGAAGGTGGCTATTCATCTTGACATTATCCTGACACCTCCCTGGAGAAACAGGTCAAAGACAGGAAGCAGAATTCAGGGGTTCCTGTTCCTGTCCTCAAGGCCATATCGAGGAAAGAGAAGAGGATCTACCTCTCCCTCCCCGACCCAACACTGACAGACCCACAGGACAGCAAGACAGAGAGAGGCAGTGGAAGAAGAGAGGGAACCGCATTACCAAGACAAAAAAAACACTCATTGTATTGTCTATGTAAGTGTGCATGTTGCTGTCCTTAGCCTCCTTTTTCTAGGAAAATAAAAACGGAAGCCTAGACAACACCAGTGACGAGGGGAGAAAATCTGACATGTTGTTGTCTAGGTGACGAGGGGAGTAAAGCTGACATGTTGTTGTCTAGGTGACGTGGAGAGAAAAGCTGACATGTTGTTGTCTAGGTGACGTGGAGAGAAAAGCTGACATGTTGTTGTCTAGGTGACGTGGAGAGAAAAGCTGACATGTTGTTGTCTAGGTGACGAGGGGAGAAAAGCTGAAATGTTGTTGTCTAGGTGACGAGGGGAGAAAAGCTGAAATGTTGTTGTCTAGGTGACGTGGAGAGAAAAGCTGACATGTTGTTGTCTAGGTGACGAGGGGAGAAAAGCTGAAATGTTGTTGTCTAGGTGACGAGGGGAGAAAAGCTGACATGATGTTGTCTAGGTGACGAGGGGAGTAAAGCTGACATGTTGTTGTCTAGGTGACGAGGGGAGAAAAGCTGAAATGTTGTTGTCTAGGTGACGAGGGGAGAAAAGCTGACATGTTGTTGTCTAGGTGACGTGGAGAGTAAAGCTGACATGTTGTTGTCTAGGTGACGAGGGGAGAAAAGCTGACATGTTGTTGTCTAGGTGACGTGGAGAGAAAAGCTGACATGTTGTCTAGGTAACGAGGGGAGAAAAGCTGACATGTTGTTGTCTCGGTGACATGGGGAGAAAAGCTGACATGTTGTTGTCTAGGTGACGAGGAGAGAAAAGCTGACATGTTGTCTAGGTGACGAGGGGAGAAAAGCTGACACGTTGTCTAGGTGACGAGGGGAGAAAAGCTGACATGTTGTTGTCTAGGTGACGAGGGGAGAAAAGCTAACATGTTGTCTAGGTGACGAGGGGAAAAAGCTGACATGTTGTCTAGGTGACGTTGGGAGAAAGGCAGACATGTTGTTGTCTAGGTGACATGGAGAGAAAAGCTGACATGTTTGTCTAGGTGACGAGGGGAGAAAAGCTGACATGTTGTTGTCTAGGTGACGAGGGGAGAAAAGCTGACATGTTGTCTAGGTGACGAGGGGAGAAAAGCTGACATGTTGTTGTCTAGGTGACAAGGGAAGAAAAGCTGACATGTTGTCTAGGTGACGAGGGGAGAAAAGCTGACATGTTGTTGTCTCGGTGACATGGGGAGAAAAGCTGACATGTTGTTGTCTAGGTGACGAGGAGAGAAAAGCTGACATGTTGTTGTCTAGGTGACGTGGGGAGAAAAGCTGAAATGTTGTTGTCTAGGTGACGAGGGGAGAAAAGCTGAAATGTTGTTGTCTAGGTGACGTGGAGAGAAAAGCTGACATGTTGTTGTCTAGGTGACGAGGGGAGAAAAGCTGAAATGTTGTTGTCTAGGTGACGAGGGGAGAAAAGCTGACATGATGTTGTCTAGGTGACGAGGGGAGTAAAGCTGACATGTTGTTGTCTAGGTGACGAGGGGAGAAAAGCTGAAATGTTGTTGTCTAGGTGACGAGGGGAGAAAAGCTGACATGTTGTTGTCTAGGTGACGTGGAGAGTAAAGCTGACATGTTGTTGTCTAGGTGACGAGGGGAGAAAAGCTGACATGTTGTTGTCTAGGTGACGTGGAGAGAAAAGCTGACATGTTGTCTAGGTGACGAGGGGAGAAAAGCTGACATGTTGTTGTCTCGGTGACATGGGGAGAAAAGCTGACATGTTGTTGTCTAGGTGACGAGGAGAGAAAAGCTGACATGTTGTCTAGGTGACGAGGGGAGAAAAGCTGACACGTTGTCTAGGTGACGAGGGGAGAAAAGCTGACATGTTGTTGTCTAGGTGACGTGGAGAGAAAAGCTGACATGTTGTTGTCTAGGTGACGTGGAGAGAAAAGCTGACATGTTGTTGTCTAGGTGACGAGGGGAGAAAAGCTGAAATGTTGTTGTCTAGGTGACGAGGGGAGAAAAGCTGAAATGTTGTTGTCTAGGTGACGTGGAGAGAAAAGCTGACATGTTGTTGTCTAGGTGACGAGGGGAGAAAAGCTGAAATGTTGTTGTCTAGGTGACGAGGGGAGAAAAGCTGACATGATGTTGTCTAGGTGACGAGGGGAGTAAAGCTGACATGTTGTTGTCTAGGTGACGAGGGGAGAAAAGCTGAAATGTTGTTGTCTAGGTGACGAGGGGAGAAAAGCTGACATGTTGTTGTCTAGGTGACGTGGAGAGTAAAGCTGACATGTTGTTGTCTAGGTGACGAGGGGAGAAAAGCTGACATGTTGTTGTCTAGGTGACGTGGAGAGAAAAGCTGACATGTTGTCTAGGTAACGAGGGGAGAAAAGCTGACATGTTGTTGTCTCGGTGACATGGGGAGAAAAGCTGACATGTTGTTGTCTAGGTGACGAGGAGAGAAAAGCTGACATGTTGTCTAGGTGACGAGGGGAGAAAAGCTGACACGTTGTCTAGGTGACGAGGGGAGAAAAGCTGACATGTTGTTGTCTAGGTGACGAGGGGAGAAAAGCTAACATGTTGTCTAGGTGACGAGGGGAAAAAGCTGACATGTTGTCTAGGTGACGTTGGGAGAAAGGCAGACATGTTGTTGTCTAGGTGACATGGAGAGAAAAGCTGACATGTTTGTCTAGGTGACGAGGGGAGAAAAGCTGACATGTTGTTGTCTAGGTGACGAGGGGAGAAAAGCTGACATGTTGTCTAGGTGACGAGGGGAGAAAAGCTGACATGTTGTTGTCTAGGTGACAAGGGAAGAAAAGCTGACATGTTGTCTAGGTGACGAGGGGAGAAAAGCTGACATGTTGTTGTCTCGGTGACATGGGGAGAAAAGCTGACATGTTGTTGTCTAGGTGACGAGGAGAGAAAAGCTGACATGTTGTTGTCTAGGTGACGTGGGGAGAAAAGCTGAAATGTTGTTGTCTAGGTGACGAGGGGAGAAAAGCTGAAATGTTGTTGTCTAGGTGACGTGGAGAGAAAAGCTGACATGTTGTTGTCTAGGTGACGAGGGGAGAAAAGCTGAAATGTTGTTGTCTAGGTGACGAGGGGAGAAAAGCTGACATGATGTTGTCTAGGTGACGAGGGGAGTAAAGCTGACATGTTGTTGTCTAGGTGACGAGGGGAGAAAAGCTGAAATGTTGTTGTCTAGGTGACGAGGGGAGAAAAGCTGACATGTTGTTGTCTAGGTGACGTGGAGAGTAAAGCTGACATGTTGTTGTCTAGGTGACGAGGGGAGAAAAGCTGACATGTTGTTGTCTAGGTGACGTGGAGAGAAAAGCTGACATGTTGTCTAGGTGACGAGGGGAGAAAAGCTGACATGTTGTTGTCTCGGTGACATGGGGAGAAAAGCTGACATGTTGTTGTCTAGGTGACGAGGAGAGAAAAGCTGACATGTTGTCTAGGTGACGAGGGGAGAAAAGCTGACACGTTGTCTAGGTGACGAGGGGAGAAAAGCTGACATGTTGTTGTCTAGGTGACGAGGGGAGAAAAGCTAACATGTTGTCTAGGTGACGAGGGGAAAAAGCTGACATGTTGTCTAGGTGACGTTGGGAGAAAGGCAGACATGTTGTTGTCTAGGTGACATGGAGAGAAAAGCTGACATGTTTGTCTAGGTGAC
>NC_034175.2:78623057-78665557 GCF_002021735.2 Oncorhynchus kisutch | reverse complement strand
CCAAAATACTATATTACTGCTACATTACTACACCATAATACTATATTACTGCTACATTACTACACCATAATACTATATTACTGCTACATTACACCACCAAAATACCATATTACTGCTACATTACTACACCATAATACTATATTACACCACCAAAATACTATATTACTGCTACATTACTACACCATAATACTATATTACTGCTACATTACTACACCATAATACTATATTACTGCTACATTACTACACCATAATACTATATTACACCACCAAAATACTATATTACTGCTACATTACTACACCATAATACTATATTACTGCTACATTACTACACCATAATACTATATTACTGCTACATTACTACACCATAACACTATATTACTGCTACATTACTACACCATAATACTATATTACACCACCAAAATACTATATTACTGCTAAATTACTACACCATAATACTATATTACTGCTACATTACTACACCATAATACTATATTACTGCTACATTACTACACCATAATACTATATTACTGCTACATTACTACACCATAATACTATATTACTGCTACATTACTACACCATAATACTATATTACTGCTACATTACTACACCATAATACTATATCACTGCTACATTACTACACCATAATACTATATTACTGCTACATTACTACACCATAATACTATATTACTGCTACATTACTATACCATAACACTATATTACTGCTACATTACTACACCATAATACTATATTACTGCTACATTACTACACCATAATACTATATTACTGCTACATTACTACACCATAATACTATATTACTGCTACATTACTACACCATAATACTATATTACTGCTACATTACTACACCATAATACTATATTACTGCTACATTACTACGCCATAATACTATATTACTGCTACATTACTACACCATAATATATATTACTGCTACATTACTACACCATAATACTATATGACTGCTACACACCATATATTATTCTGCTACATTACTACACCATAATACTATATTACTGCTACATTACTACACCATAATACTATATTACTGCTACATTACTACACCATAATACTATATTACTGCTACATTACTACACCATAATACTATATTACTGCTACATTACTACACCATAATACATATTACTGCTACATTACTACACCATAACCTATATTACTGCTACATACTACACCATAACACTATATTACTGCTACATTACTACACCATAATACTATATACTGCTACATTACTACACCATAACACTATATTACTGCTACATTACTACACCATAATACTATATTACACCACCATAATACTATATTACTGCTACATTACTACACCATAATACTATATTACACCACCATAATACTATATTACTGCTACATTACTACACCTAATACATATACTGCTACATCATTACTAAACCATATACTATTACTGCTACCATTACTACACCATAATACTATATTACTGCTACATTACTACACCATAATACTATATTACTGCTACATTACTACACCATAATACTATATTACTGCTACATTACTACACCATAATACTATATTACTGCTACATTACTACACCATAATACTATATTACTGCTACATTACTACACCATAATACTATATTACTGCTACATTACTACACCATAATACTATATTACTGCTACATTACTACACCATAATACTATATTACTGCTACATTACTACACCATAATACTATATTACTGCTACATTACTACACCATAATACTATATTACTGCTACATTACTACACCATAACACTATATTACTGCTACATTACTACACCATAATACTATATTACTGCTACATTACTACACCATAATACTATATTACTGCTACATTACTACACCATAATACTATATTACTGCTACATTACTACACCATAACACTATATTACTGCTACATTACTACACCATAATACTATATTACTGCTACATTACTACACCATAACACTATATTACTGCTACATTACTACACCATAATACTATATTACTGCTACATTACTACACCATAATACTATATTACACCACCATAATACTATATTACTGCTACATTACTACACCATAATACTATATTACACCACCATAATACTATATTACTGCTACATTACTACACCATAATACTATATTACACCACCAAAATACTATATTACTGCTACATTACTACACCATAATACTATATTACTGCTACATTACTACACCATAATACTATATTACTGCTACATTACTACACCATAACACTATATTACTGCTACATTACTACACCATAACACTATATTACTGCTACATTACTACACCATAATACTATATTACTGCTACATTACTACACCATAATACTATATTACTGCTACATTACTACACCATAATACTATATTACACCACCAAAATACTATATTACTGCTACATTACTACACCATAATACTATATTACTGCTACATTACTACACCACAATACTATATTACTGCTACATTACTACACCATAATACTATATTACTGCTACATTACTACACCATAATACTATATTACACCACCAAAATACTATATTACTGCTACATTACTACACCATAATACTATATTACTGCTACATTACTACACCATAATACTATATTACTGCTACATTACTACACCATAATACTATATTACTGCTACATTACTACACCGTAATACTATATTACTGCTACATTACTACACCGTAATACTATATTACTGCTACATACTACACCATAATACTATATTACTGCTACATTACTACACCATAATACTATATTACTGCTACATTACTACACCATAATACTATATTACTGCTACATTACTACACCATAATACTATATTACTGCTACATTACTACACCATAATACTATATTAATGCTACATTACTACACCATAATACTATATTACACCACCAAAATACTATATTACTGCTACATTACTACACCATAATACTATATTACTGCTACATTACTACACCATAATACTATATTACTGCTACATTACTACACCATAATACTATATTACTGCTACATTACTACACCATAATACTATATTACTGCTACATTACTACACCATAATACTATATTACACCTCCAAAATACTATATTACTGCTACATTTACTACACCATAATACCATATTACTGTTACATTACTACACCATAATACTATATTACTGCTACATTACTACACCATAATACTATATTACTGCTACATTACTACACCATAATACTATATTACACCACCAAAATACTATATTAATGCTACATTACTACACCATAATACTATATTACTGCTACATTACTACACCATAATACTATATTACTGCTACATTACTACACCATAATACTATATTACTGCTACATTACTACACCATAATACTATATTACTGCTACATTACTACACCATAATACTATATTACTGCTACATTACTACACCATAAACTATATTAAGCCACCAAAATACTATATTACTGCTACATTACTACACCATAAATACTATATTACTGCTACATTACTACACCATAATACTATATTACTGCTACATTACTACACCATAATACTATATTACTGCTTACATTACTACACCATAATACTATATTACGCCACCAAAATACTATATTACTGCTACATTACTACACCATAATACTATATTACTGCTACATACTACACCATAATACTATATTACTGCTACATTACTACACCAAAATATTATATATTACTGCTACATTACTACACCATAATACTATATTACTGCTACATTACTACACCATAATACTATATTACTGCTACATTACACCACCAAATACTATATTACTGCTACATTACTACACCATAATACTATATTACTGCTACATTACTACACCATAATACTATATTACACCACCAAAATATTATATTACTGCTACATTACTACACCATAATACTATATTACTGCTACATTACTACACCATAATACTATATTACACCACCAAAATATTATATTACTGCTACATTACTACACCATAATACTATATTACTGCTACATTACTACACCATAATACTATATTACTGCTACATTACTACACCATAATACTATATTACACCACCAAAATACTCCATCACTGCTACATTACTACACCATACTACTATATTACTGCTACATTTACTACACCATAATACTATATTACACCACCAAAATACTATATTACTGCTACATTACTACCACCATAATACTATATTACTGCTACATTACTACACCATAATACTATATTACACCACCAAAATACTCCATCACTGCTACATTACTACACCATAATACTATATTACGGCTACATTACTACACCATAATACTATATTACACCACCAAAATACTCCATTACTGCTACATTACTACACCATAATACTATATTACTGCTACATTACTACACCATAATACTATATTACTGCTACATTACTACACCATAATACTATATTACTGCTACATTACTACAACCATAATACTATATTACTGCTGCATTACTACACCATAATACTTATATTACTGCTACATTACTACACATAATACTATATTACTGCTACATTACTACACCATAATACTATATTACACCACCAAAATACTATATTACTGCTACATTACTACACCATAATACTATATTACTGCTACATTACTACACCATAATACTATATTACTGCTACATTACTACACCATAATACTATATTACTGCTACATTACTACACCATAATACTATATTACTGCTACATTACACCACCAAATACTATATTACTGCTACATTACTACACCATAATACTATATTACTGCTACATTACTACACCATAATACTACATTACTGGCTACATTACTACACCATAATACTATATTACTGCTACATTACTACACCATAATACTATATTTACTGCTACATTACTACACCATAATACTATATTACTGGCTACATTACTACACCATAATACTATATTACTGCTACATTACTACACCATAATACTATATTACTGCTACATTACTACACCATAATACTATATTACACCACCAAAATACTATATTACTGCTACATTACAACACCATAATACTATATTACGCTACATTACTACACCATAATACTATATTACTGCTACATTACTACACCATAACTATATACTGCTACATTACTACACCATAATACTTATTACTGCTACATTACTACACCATAATACTATATTACACCACCAAAAATACTATTACTGTACATTACTACACCATAATACTATATACTGCTACAATACTACACCATAATACTATATTCTGCTACATTACTACACCATAATACTATATTACTGCTACATTACTACACCATAATTACTATATTACTGCTACATTACTACACCATAATACTATATTACACCACCAAAATACTATATTTACTGCTACATTACACACCATAATACTATATTACTGCTACATTACTACACCATAATACTATATTACTGCTACATTACTGCCAGCATAATACTATATTACTGCTACATTACTACACCATAATACTATATTACTGCTACATTACTACACCATAATACTATATTACTGCTACATTACTACACCATAATACTATATTACTGCTACATTACTACACCATATACTATATTACTGCTACATTACTGCACCATAATACTATATTACTGCTACATTACTACACCATAATACTATATTACTGCTACATTACTACACCATATTACTATATTACTGCTACATTACTACACCATAATACTATATACTGCTACATTACTACACCATAATACTATATTACACCACCAAAATACTCCATTACTGCTACATTACTACACCATAATACTATATTACTGCTACATTACTGCACCATAATACTATATTACTGCTACATTACTACACCATAATACTATATTACTGCTACATTACTACACCATAATACTATATTACTGCTGCATTACTACACCATAATACTATATTACTGCTACATTACTACACCATAATACTATATTACTGCTACATTACTACACCATAATACTATATTACTGCTACATTACTACACCATAATACTATAGTACTGCTACATTACTACACCATAATACTATATTACTGCTACTTCACTACACCACAATACTATATTACTACTCCATTACTACACCATAATACTATATTACTACTACATTACTACACCATAATACTATATTACTGCTACATTACTACTCGATTACTACACCATGATACTCCATTACTACACCATAACAATGATTTTGTATTACTACACAATAATACTCCATTACACCATGATATTCCATTACACCATAATACTCCATTACTACACCATGATACTCCATTACTACACCATGATACTCCATTACACCATGATACTCCATTACTACACCAAGATATCCCATTACTACACCATGATACTCCATTACACCATGATACTCCATTACACCATGATACTCCATTACTACACCATGATACTCCATTACACCATGAGACTCCATTACTACACCATGATACTCCATTACTACACCATAATACTCCATTACAACAGGATAAAAAAGGATAGAATAGAAGATCAACTTTATTGGGTTAATGCTCTATTGGAGAAGGCTAACCCTAAAGTTGAATTCAGAATTAGGGCGAGGATCAGGTTAACCTAACCCTAAAGTTGAATTCAGAATTAGGGTGAGGATCAGGTTAACCTAACCCTAAAGTTGAATTCAGAATTAGGGCGAGGATCAGGTTAACCTAACCCTAAAGTTGAATTCAGAATTAGGGCGAGGATCAGGTTAACCTAACCCTAAAGTTGAATTCAGAATTAGGGCGAGGATCAGGTTAACCTAACCCTAAAGTTGAATTCAGAATTAGGGCGAGGATCAGGTTAACCTAACCCTAAAGTTGAATTCAGAATTAGGGCGAGGATCAGGTTAACCTATCCCTAAGGTTGAATTCAGAATTAAGGCTAGGATCAGGTTAACCTAACCCTAAAGTTGAATTCAGAATTAAGGCTAGGATCAGGTTAAACTAACCCTAAGGTTGAATTCAGAATTAAGGCGAGGACCAGGTTTGCTGAATTCCTCTCGGATGTGGTCTCTTCAGCCTTCCCAGCCACAGCCCTGTGATATAACCCCAGCCCCTGGACCTGAGATATAACCCCAGCCCCTGGACCTGAGATATAACCCCAGCCCCTGAGAAAAAAAACAGCCCCTGATATAACCCCAGCCCCTGATATAACCCCAGCCCCTGATATAACCCCAGCCCCTGGACCTGAGATATAACCCCAGCCCCTGATATAACCCCAGCCCCTGGACCTGAGATATAACCCCAGCACCTGGACCTGAGATATAACCCCAGCCCCTGATATAACCTCAGCCCCTGGACCTGAGATATAACCCCAGCCCCTGAGATATTACCCCAACCCCTGAGATATAACCCCAGCCCCTGGACCTGAGATATAACCCCAGCCCCTGGACCTGAGATATAACCCCAGCCCCTGGACCTGAGATATAACCCCAGCCCCTGATATAACCCCAGCCCCTGAGATATAACCCCAACCCCTGAGATATAACCCCAGCCCCTGAGATATTACCCCAACCCCTGAGATATAACCCCAGCCCCTGGACCTGAGATATAACCCCAGCCCCTGGACCTGAGATATAACCCCAGCCCCTGATATAACCCCAGTCCCTGAGATATAACCCCAACCCCTGAGATATAACCCCAGCCCCTGGACCTGAGATATAACCCCAGCCCCTGGACCTGAGATATAACCCCAACCCCTGATATAACTCCAGCCCCTGGACCTGAGATATAACCCCAGCACCTGGACCTGAGATATAACCCCAGCCCCTGGACCTGAGATATAACCCCAGCCCCTGGACCTGAGATATAACCCCAGCCCCTGGACCTGAGATATAACCCCAACCCCTGAGATATAACCCCAACCCCTGAGATCAAATCAAATCAAATTGTATTTGTCACATACACATGGTTAGCAGATGTTAATGTGAGTGTAGCGAAATGCTTGTGCTTCTAGTTCCGACAATGCAGTAATAACCAACAAGTAATCTAACTAACAATTCCAAAAAACGACTGTCTTATACACAGTGTAAGGGCATAAAGAATATGTACATAAGGATATATGAATGAGTGATGGTACAGAGGAGCATAGGCAAGATACAGTAGATGATATCGAGTACAGTATAACATATGAGATGAGTATGTAAACAAAGTGGCATAGTTAAAGTGGCTAGTGATACATGTATTACATAAGGATGCAGTCGATGATATAGAGTACAGTATCTGCGTATGCATATGAGATGAATAATGTAGGGTAAGTAACATTATATAAGGTAGCATTGTTTAAAGTGGCTAGTGATATATTTACATCATTTCCCATCAATTCCCATTATTAAAGTGGCTGGAGTAGAGTCAGTGTCGTTGACAGTGTGTTGGCAGTAGCCACTCAATGTTAGTGGTGGCTGTTTAACAGTCTGATGGCCTTGAGATAGAAGCTGTTTTTCAGTCTCTCGGTCCCAGCTTTGATGCTGTACTGACCTCGCCTTCTGGATGACAGCGGGGTGAACAGGCAGTGGCTCGGGTGGTTGATGTCCTTGATGATCTTTATGGCCTTCCTGTAGCATCGGGTGGTGTAGGTGTCCTGGAGGGCAGGTAGTTTGCCCCCGGTGATGCGTTGTGCAGACCTCACTACCCTTTGGAGAGCCTTACGGTTGAGGGCGGTGCAGTTGCCATACCAGGCGGTGATACAGCCCGCCAGGATGCTCTCGATTGTGCATCTGTAGAAGTTTGTGAGTGCTTTTGGTGACAAGCCAAATTTCTTCAGCCTCCTGAGGTTGAAGAGGCGCTGCTGCGCCTTCCTCACGATGCTGTCTGTGTGAGTGGACCAATTCAGTTTGTCTGTGATGTGTATGCCGAGGAACTTAAAACTTGCTACACTCTCCACTACTGTTCCATCGATGTGGATGGGGGGGTGTTCCCTCTGCTGTTTCCTGAAGTCCACAATCA
Source organism: Oncorhynchus kisutch (assembly GCF_002021735.2). Classification (NCBI taxonomy): domain Eukaryota; kingdom Metazoa; phylum Chordata; class Actinopteri; order Salmoniformes; family Salmonidae; genus Oncorhynchus; species Oncorhynchus kisutch. The sequence goes on along the minus strand of NC_034175.2, from coordinate 78,656,525 downwards.
TCTCCTTAGTTTTGTTGACGTTGAGTGTGAGGTTATTTTCCTGACACCACACTCCGAGGGCCCTCACCTCCTCCCTGTAGGCCGTCTCGTCGTTGTTGGTAATCAAGCCTACCACTGTTGTGTCGTCCGCAAACTTGATGATTGAGTTGGAGGCGTGCGTGGCCACGCAGTCGTGGGTGAACAGGGAGTACAGGAGAGGGCTCAGAACGCACCCTTGTGGGGCCCCAGTGTTGAGGATCAGCGGGGAGGAGATGTTGTTGCCTACCCTCACCACCTGGGGGCGGCCCATCAGGAAGTCCAGTACCCAGTTGCACAGGGCGGGGTCGAGACCCAGGGTCTCGAGCTTGATGACGAGCTTGGAGGGTACTATGGTGTTGAATGCCGGGCTGTAGTCGATGAACAGTATTCTCACATAGGTATTCCTCTTGTCCAGATGGGTTAGGGCAGTGTGCAGTGTGGTTGAGATTGCATCGTCTGTGGACCTATTTGGGCGGTAAGCAAATTGGAGTGGGTCTAGGGTGTCAGGTAGGGTGGAGGTGATATGGTCCTTGACTAGTCTCTCAAAGCACTTCATGATGGATGTGAGTGCTACGGGGCGGTAGTCATTTAGCTCAGTTACCTTAGCTTTCTTGGGAACAGGAACAATGGTGGCCCTCTTGAAGCATGTGGGAACAGCAGACTGGTATAGGGATTGATTGAATATGTCCGTAAACACACCGGCCAGCTGGTCTGCGCATGCTCTGAGGGCGCGGCTGGGGATGCCATCTGGGCCTGCAGCCTTGCGAGGGTTAACATGTTTAAATGTCTTACTCACTTCGGTTGCAGTGAAGGAGAGACCGCATGTTTTCGTTGCAGGCCGTGTCAGTGGCACTGTATTGTCCTCAAAGCGGGCAAAAAAGTTATTTAGTCTGCCTGGGAGCAAGACATCCTGGTCCGTGACTGGGCTGGGTTTCTTCCTGTAGTCCGTGATTGACTGTAGACCCTGCCACATGCCTCTTGTGTCTGAGCCGTTGAATTGAGATTCTACTTTGTCTCTGTACTGGCGCTTAGCTTGTTTGATAGCCTTGCGGAGGGAATAGCTGCACTGTTTGTATTCAGTCATGTTACCAGACACCTTGCTATGATTAAAAGCAGTGGTTCGCGCCTTCAGTTTCACACGAATGCTGCCATCAATCCACGGTTTCTGGTTAGGGAATCATTGCTATGGGAACGACATCTTCAACGCACGTTCTAATGAACTCGCACACTGAATCAGCGTATTCGTCAATGTTGTTGTCTGAGGCAATACGAAACATCTCCCAGTCCACGTGATGGAAGCAGTCTTGGAGTGTGGAGTCAGCTTGGTCAGACCAGCGTTGGACAGACCTCAGCGTGGGAGCTTCTTGTTTTATTTTCTGTCTGTAGGCAGGGATCAACAAAATGGAGTCGTGGTCAGCTTTACCGAAAGGGGGGCGGGGCAGGGCCTTATATGCATCGCGGAAGTTAGAGTAACAATGATCCAGGGTCTTTCCACCCCTGGTTGCGCAATCGATATGCTGATAAAATTTAGGGAGTCTTGTTTTCAGATTAGCCTTGTTAAAATCCCCAGCTACAATGAATGCAGCCTCCGGATAAATCGTTTCCAGAGAGTTAAATAAAGTTCGTTCAGAGCCATCGATGTGTCTGCTTGGGGGGGGATATATACGGCTGTGATTATAATCGAAGAGAATTCTCTTGGTAGATAATGCGGTCTACATTTGATTGTGAGGAATTCTAAATCAGGTGAACAGAAGGATTTGAGTTCCTGTATGTTTCTTTGTATGTTTCTTTCATCACACCATGTCACGATATAACCCCAGCCCCTGATATATAACCCCAGCCCCTGATATATAACCCCAGCCCCTGATATAATCCCAGCCCCTGGACCTGAGATATAACCCCAACCCCTGATATAACCCCAGCCCCTGGACCTGAGATATAACCCCAGCCCCTGGACCTGAGATATAACCCCAGCCCCTGATATATAACCCCAGCCCCTGGACCTGAGATATAACCCCAGCACCTGGACCTGAGATATAACCCAGCCCCTGGACCTGATATATAACCCCAGCCCCTGGACCTGAGATATAACCCCAGCCCCTGGACCTGAGATATAACCCCAGCACCTGGACCTGAGATATAACCCCAGCCCCTGGACCTGATATATAACCCCAGCCCCTGGACCTGAGATATAACCCCAGCCCCTGGACCTGAGATATAACCCCAGCCCCTGATATATAACCCCAGCCCCTGATATAATCCCAGCCCCTGATATATAACCCCAGCCCCTGATATAATCCCAGCCCCTGATATATAACCCCAGCCCCTGATATATAACCCCAGCCCCTGATATATAACCCCAGCCCCTGATATATAACCCCAGCCCCTGATATATAACCCCAGCCCCTGATATATAACCCCAGCCCCTGATATAACCCCAGCCCCTGATATATAACCCCAGCCCCTGATATATAACCCCAGCCCCTGATATAATCCCAGCCCCTGGACCTGAGATATAACCCCAGCCCCTGATATATAACCCCAGCCCCTGATATATAACCCCAGCCCCTGATATAACCCCAGCCCCTGATATAACCCCAGCCCCTGATATATAACCCCAGCCCCTGATATAATCCCAGCCCCTGGACCTGAGATATAACCCCAGCCCCTGATATATAACCCCAGCCCCTGATATAATCCCAGCCCCTGGACCTGAGATATAACCCCAGCCCCTGATATAATCCCAGCCCCTGGACCTGAGATATAACCCCAACCCCTGATATAACCCCAGCCCCTGGACCTGAGATATAACCCCAGCCCCTGGACCTGAGATATAACCCCAGCCCCTGATATAACCCCAGCCCCTGGACCTGAGATATAACCCCAGCCCCTGATATAACCCCAGCCCCTGGACCTGAGATATAACCCCAGCCCCTGATATAACCCCAGCCCCTGGACCTGAGATATAACCCCAGCCCCTGATATAACCCCAGCCCCTGATATAACCCCAGCCCATGATATAACCCCAGCCCCTGAGATATAACCCCAGCCCCTGGACCTGAGATATAACCCCAGCCCCTGATATATAACCCCAGCCCCTGGACCTGAGATATAACCCCAGCCCCTGATATAACCCCAGCCCCTGGACCTGAGATATAACCCCAGCCCCTGATATATAACCCCAGCCCCTGAGATATAACCCCAGCCCCTGATATAACCCCAGCCCCTGGACCTGAGATATAACCCCAGCCCCTGATATAACCCCAGCCCCTGATATAACCCCAGCCCCTGATATAACCCCAGCCCCTGATATAACCCCAGCCCCTGAGATATAACCCCAGCCCCTGATATAACCCCAGCCCCTGGACCTGAGATAAAACCCCAGCCCCTGATATAACCCCAGCCCCTGATATAACCTCAGCCCCTGATATAACCCCAGCCCCTGAGATATAACCCCAGCCCCTGATATAACCCCAGCCCCTGATATAACCCCAGCCCCTGAGATATAACCCCAGCCCCTGATATAACCCCATCCCCTGATATAACCCCAGCCCCTGGACCTGAGATATAACCCCAGCCCCTGATATAACCCCAGCCCCTGATATAACCCCAGCCCCTGGACCTGAGATATGCCCTCAGCCTCCAGCTGTGATATACCCTCAGCCTCCAGCTCAGTACCGTGATATGCCCTCAGCCTCCAGCGCAGTACCCAGTGATATGCCCTCAGCCTCCAGCGCAGTACCCAATGATACGCCTTCAGCCTCCAGCGCAGTACCTTGTGATATGCCTCGGTACTTAGTCCCCTTGACCCTGCGATATGCACCTTCACTGTGATATGACCTGGCTTGACCCTGCGATAGGATATGCACCTTCACTGTGATATGACCTGGCTTGACCCTGCGATAGGATATGCACCTTCACTGTGATATGACCTGGCTTGACCCTGCGATAGGATATGCACCTTCACTGTGATATGACCTGGCTTGACCCTGCGATAGGATATGCACCTTCACTGTGATATGACCTGGCTTGACACTGCGATAGGATATGCACCTTCACTGTGATATGACCTGGCTTGACCCTGCGATAGGATATGCACCTTCACTGTGATATGACCTGGCTTGACCCTGCGATAGGATATGCACCTTCACTGTGATATGACCTGGCTTGACCCTGCGATAGGATATGCACCTTCACTGTGATATGACCTGGCTTGACCCTGCGATAGGATATGCACCTTCACTGTGATATGACCTGGCTTGACCCTGCGATAGGATATGCACCTTCACTGTGATATGACCTGGCTTGACCCTGCGATAGGATATGCACCTTCACTGTGATATGACCTGGCTTGACCCTGCGATAGGATATGCACCTTCACTGTGATATGACCTGGCTTGACCCTGCGATAGGATATGCACCTTCACTGTGATATGACCTGGCTTGACCCTGCCACGTGATATATGTTGCATGACCAAGTCTGGAAGATTACAGAGGGCTGGTTTAGGAGACAGGAGTTTAATGTAACAGGTGAACACATTTACCAGTGGCTGAGAATAGGATGGGAGGGAGAGAGAGTTGGGAGGGAAGGGGGAGGGAGAGAGAGGGGGGGGGTAGTTGGAGGGAGAGAGAGGGGAAGGGTGGAGAGAGGGGGGGTAGAGAGGGGGAGGGGGGAGAAAGAGGGGGGGAGACAGGGGGAGGAAGGGGGGGGGGAGACAGGGGGAGGGGGCAGACGAGAGAAGGGAAGAAGGGATATCAAGATAGAGAGGCGAGCTAAGCTAAAATCCTTAGCCTGTGATTCAGCTTCCTGTGCCCCAGACAGCACCGGTGTGTTTATCTTTTAAAAGCAACTGTCACTTCATCGTTTTTACCAACATGTCATCATCTCTGTTGGCTTCCATTAATGGAATCTGGCTTTAATACAAGTCCTGATTACTTTACAACCCTAGTCTTCAGTACTCAGTTGTGTTGCTGTGAAGTGGTGTGCAAGGGCCTAATGGAAATTTAGGAGGTGATCGCGAGTGATGAGGATGTCTAGGAGGTTATCGCGAGTGACGAGGCCCTCCAGGAGGTTATTGCGAGTGATGAGGATGTCCTGGAGGTTATAGGGTGTGATGAGGATGTCTAGGAGGTTATCGGGAGTGATGAGGATGTCTAGGAGGTTATCGCGAGTGACGAGGCCCTCCAGGAGGTTATCGCGAGTGATGAGGATGTCTAGGAGGTTATCGCGAGTGACGAGGCCCTCCAGGAGGTTATCGCGAGTGACGAGGCCCTCCAGGAGGTTATCGCGAGTGATGAGGATGTCTAGGAGGTTATCGCGAGTGACGAGGCCCTCCAGGAGGTTATCGCGAGTGACGAGGCCCTCCAGGAGGTTATCGCGAGTGATGAGGATGTCTATGAGGTTATCACGAGTGACGAGCCCCTCCAGGAGGTTGTCGCGAGTGATGAGGATGTCTAGGAGGTTATCGCGAGTGACGAGGCCCTCCAGGAGGTTATCGCGAGTGACGAGGCCCTCCAGGAGGTTATCGCGAGTGACGAGGCCCTCCAGGAGGTTATCGCGAGTGATGAGGGCCGTCTACAGGGTTATCCCGAGTGATGAGGGCGTCTAGGAAGTTATCGCGAGTGATGAGAGCATCTAGGAAGTTATCGCGAGTGATGAGGGCATCTAGGAAGTTATCGCGAGTGATGAGGGTACCTAGAAGGTTATCGCGAGTGATGAGGATGTCTAGGAGGTTATCGCGAGTGATGAGGGCGTCTAGGAGTTTATCGCGAGTGATGAGGGCATCTAGGAGGTTATCGCGAGTGATGAGGGCGTCTAGGAGTTTATCGCGAGTGATGAGGGCATCTAGGAGGTTATAGCGAGTGATGAGGGTGTCTAGGAGGTTATCGCGAGAGATGAGATGTCTAGGATGTTATCGCAAGGGATGATGGCATTTAGGAGGTTATCGCGAGGGATGAGGGCGTCTAGGAGGTTACCACGAGGGATGAGGGCATCTAGGAGGTTATCGCGAGTGATGAGGGCATCTAGGAGGTTATCAGGATCTGTGACATAAAGCTCTAATCAGTTTCAATGATATCATGCTGATTCAAGGGCAGCAAGTAACACCTGTTTTTATGTGTGTGTGTGTGTGTGTGTGTGTGTGTGTGTGTGTGTGTGTGTGTGTGTGTGTGTGTGTGTGTGTGTGTGTGTGTGTGTGCGTGCGTGCGTGCGTGCGTGCGTGTGACTCCATCAGGATACATTTAAACCCACATAAGGCTCCGTCTCCTGGTGGACAGGCAGGGATCAGGTGGGGGTCAGGAGGAGAGGATGAGGATGAGGGGGGAGGGGAGGATGAGGGGGGAGGAGAGGATGAGGGGGGAGGAGAGGAGTGGATGAGATGAGATGAGGGGGGAGAGGAGAAGAGGGGTGGTCACTAAAGGAAAAGCAGCCTGCTGAGACTGACTGAAAAAAGACACACTCAGCACAACGCACGCGCGTATGTGCGCGTATGTGTGTGTGTGTGTGTGTGTGTGTGTGTGTGTGTGTGTGTGTGTGTGTGTGTGTGTGTGTGTGTGAGTGAGGGAGTGAGTGACAGACAGACATGAGCCTTGCATCGACAGCCGAGTCTGGGCAGTGTGATTCTGTTTTATGTTGGTCATTTAGCAAAACCATTTAAGTGAATGTCAGCAGTTCTCTCTGCTTTCTGCAATGAATTCATATCACCCGGCTACAGCTGGATCAATACAAACTGAACTGACGAAGTAGGGTGAAATCACGACCTCTTCCAGCCAGCTGTCTAACTAGTGGGGTAAAATCATGACCTCATCCAGCCAGCTGTCTAACTAGTGGGGTGAAATCACGACCTCTTCCAGCCAGCTGTCTAACTAGTAGGGTGAAATCACGACCTCTTCCAGCCAGCTGTCTAACTAGTGGGGTGAAATCACGACCTCTTCCAGCCAGCTGTCTAACTAGTGGGGTGAAATCACGACCTCATCCAGCCAGCTGTCTACCTACTGGGGTGAAATCACGACCTCTTCCAGCCAGCTGTCTAACTAGTGGGGTGAAATCACGACCTCTTCCAGCCAGCTGTCTACCTAGTGGGGTGAAATCACGACCTCTTCCAGCCAGCTGTCTACCTAGTGGGGTGAAATCACGACCTCTTCCAGCCAGCTGTCTCCCTAGTGGGGTGAAATCACGACCTCTTCCAGCCAGCTGTCTACCTAGTGGGGTGAAATCACGACCTCTTCCAGCCAGCTGTCTACCTAGTGGGGTGAAATCACAACCTCATCCAGCCAGCTGTCTACCTAGTGGGGTGAAATCATGACCTCTTCCAGCCAGCTGTCTACCTAGTGGGGTGAAATCACGACCTCTTCCAGCCAGCTGTCTACCTAGTGGGGTGAAATCACGACCTCTTCCAGCCAGCTGTCTACCTAGTGGGGTGAAATCACGACCTATTCCAGCCAGCTGTCTAACTAGTGGGGTGAAATCACAACCTCATCCAGCCAGCTGTCTAACTAGTGGGGTGAAATCATGACCTCATCCAGCCAGCTGTCTAACTAGTGGGGTGAAATCACGACCTCATCCAGCCAGCTGTCTAACTAGTGGGGTGAAATCATGACCTCATCCAGCCAGCTGTCTAACTAGTGGGGTGAAATCACGACCTCTTCCAGCCAGCTGTCTAACTAGTGGGGTGAAATCACAACCTCATCCAGCCAGCTGTCTACCTAGTGGGGTGAAATCACGACCTCTTCCAGCCAGCTGTCTAACTAGTGGGGTGAAATCATGACCTCTTCCAGCCAGCTGTCTACCTAGTGGCGTGAAATCACGACCTCTTCCAGCCAGCTGTCTCCCTAGTGGGGTGAAATCATGACCTCTTCCAGCCAGCTGTCTACCTAGTGGGGTGAAATCATGACCTCATCCAGCCAGCTGTCTACCTAGTGGGGTGAAATCATGACCTCATCCAGCCAGCTGTCTACCTAGTGGGGTGAAATCATGACCTCATCCAGCCAGCTGTCTAACTAGTGGGGTGAAATCATGAAGTCATCCAGCCAGCTGTCTACCTAGTGGGGTGAAATCATGACCTCATCCTGCCAGCTGTCTAACTAGTGGGGTGAAATCACAACCTCATCCAGCCAGCTGTCTACCTAGTGGGGTGAAATCATGACCTCATCCAGCCAGCTGTCTAACTAGTGTGGTGAAATCATGACCTCATCCAGCCAGCTGTCTAACTAGTGGGGTGAAATCATGACCTCATCCAGCCAGCTGTCTAACTAGTGGGGTGAAATAATGACCTCATCCAGCCAGCTGTCTAACTAGTGGGGTGAAATCATGACCTCTTCCAGCCAGCTGTCTACCTAGTGGCGTGAAATCACGACCTCTTCCAGCCAGCTGTCTCCCTAGTGGGGTGAAATCATGACCTCTTCCAGCCAGCTGTCTACCTAGTGGGGTGAAATCATGACCTCATCCAGCCAGCTGTCTAACTAGTGGAGTGAAATAATGACCTCATCCAGCCAGCTGTCTAACTAGTGGGGTGAAATCATGACCTCTTCCAGCCAGCTGTCTACCTAGTGGCGTGAAATCACGACCTCTTCCAGCCAGCTGTCTCCCTAGTGGGGTGAAATCATGACCTCTTCCAGCCAGCTGTCTACCTAGTGGGGTGAAATCATGACCTCATCCAGCCAGCTGTCTACCTAGTGGGGTGAAATCATGACCTCATCCAGCCAGCTGTCTACCTAGTGGGGTGAAATCATGACCTCATCCAGCCAGCTGTCTACCTAGTGGGGTGAAATCATGACCTCATCCAGCCAGCTGTCTAACTAGTGGGGTGAAATCATGACCTCATCCAGCCAGCTGTCTAACTAGTGGGGTGAAATCACGACCTCTTCCAGCCAGCTGTCTAACTAGTGGGGTGAAATCACAACCTCATCCAGCCAGCTGTCTACCTAGTGGGGTGAAATCACGACCTCTTCCAGCCAGCTGTCTAACTAGTGGGGTGAAATCATGACCTCTTCCAGCCAGCTGTCTACCTAGTGGCGTGAAATCACGACCTCTTCCAGCCAGCTGTCTCCCTAGTGGGGTGAAATCATGACCTCTTCCAGCCAGCTGTCTACCTAGTGGGGTGAAATCATGACCTCATCCAGCCAGCTGTCTACCTAGTGGGGTGAAATCATGACCTCATCCAGCCAGCTGTCTACCTAGTGGGGTGAAATCATGACCTCATCCAGCCAGCTGTCTAACTAGTGGGGTGAAATCATGAAGTCATCCAGCCAGCTGTCTACCTAGTGGGGTGAAATCATGACCTCATCCTGCCAGCTGTCTAACTAGTGGGGTGAAATCACAACCTCATCCAGCCAGCAGTCTACCTAGTGGGGTGAAATCATGACCTCATCCAGCCAGCTGTCTACCTAGTGGGGTGAAATCATGACCTCTTCCAGCCAGCTGTCTAACTAGTGGGGTGAAATCATGACCTCTTCCAGCCAGCTGTCTACCTAGTGGCGTGAAATCACGACCTCTTCCAGCCAGCTGTCTCCCTAGTGGGGTGAAATCATGACCTCTTCCAGCCAGCTGTCTACCTAGTGGGGTGAAATCATGACCTCATCCAGCCAGCTGTCTACCTAGTGGGGTGAAATCATGACCTCATCCAGCCAGCTGTCTACCTAGTGGGGTGAAATCATGACCTCATCCAGCCAGCTGTCTAACTAGTGGGGTGAAATCATGAAGTCATCCAGCCAGCTGTCTACCTAGTGGGGTGAAATCATGACCTCATCCTGCCAGCTGTCTAACTAGTGGGGTGAAATCACAACCTCATCCAGCCAGCTGTCTACCTAGTGGGGTGAAATCATGACCTCATCCAGCCAGCTGTCTAACTAGTGTGGTGAAATCATGACCTCATCCAGCCAGCTGTCTAACTAGTGGGGTGAAATCATGACCTCATCCAGCCAGCTGTCTAACTAGTGGGGTGAAATAATGACCTCATCCAGCCAGCTGTCTAACTAGTGGGGTGAAATCATGACCTCTTCCAGCCAGCTGTCTACCTAGTGGCGTGAAATCACGACCTCTTCCAGCCAGCTGTCTCCCTAGTGGGGTGAAATCATGACCTCTTCCAGCCAGCTGTCTACCTAGTGGGGTGAAATCATGACCTCATCCAGCCAGCTGTCTACCTAGTGGGGTGAAATCATGACCTCATCCAGCCAGCTGTCTACCTAGTGGGGTGAAATCATGACCTCATCCAGCCAGCTGTCTAACTAGTGGGGTGAAATCATGAAGTCATCCAGCCAGCTGTCTACCTAGTGGGGTGAAATCATGACCTCATCCAGCCAGCTGTCTAACTAGTGGGGTGAAATCACAACCTCATCCAGCCAGCTGTCTACCTAGTGGGGTGAAATCATGACCTCATCCAGCCAGCTGTCTAACTAGTGTGGTGAAATCATGACCTCATCCAGCCAGCTGTCTAACTAGTGGGGTGAAATCATGACCTCATCCAGCCAGCTGTCTAACTAGTGGGGTGAAATCATGACCTCATCCAGCCAGCTGTCTACCTAGTGGGGTGAAATCATGACCTCATCCAGCCAGCTGTCTAACTAGTGGGGTGAAATCACGACCTCTTCCAGCCAGCTGTCTAACTAGTGGGGTGAAATCACGACCTCTTCCAGCCAGCTGTCTAACTAGTAGGGTGAAATCACGACCTCTTCCAGCCAGCTGTCTAACTAGTGGGGTGAAATCACGACCTCTTCCAGCCAGCTGTCTCCCTAGTGGGGTGAAATCACGACCTCATCCAGCCAGCTGTCTACCTAGTGGGGTGAAATCACGACCTCTTCCAGCCAGCTGTCTAACTAGTGGGGTGAAATCCCGACCTCTTCAAGCCAGCTGTCTAACTAGTGGGGTGAAATCACGACCTCATCCAGCCACCTGTCGACCTAGTGGGGTGAAATCACGACCTCTTCCAGCCAGCTGTCTACCTAGTGGGGTGAAATCACGACCTCACCCAGCCAGCTGTCTACCTAGTGGGGTGAAATCACGACCTCATCCAGCCAGCTGTCTACCTAGTGGGGTGAAATCATGACCTCATCCTGCCAGCTGTCTAACTAGTGGGGTGAAATCACAACCTCATCCAGCCAGCTGTCTACCTAGTGGGGTGAAATCATGACCTCATCCAGCCAGCTGTCTAACTAGTGTGGTGAAATCATGACCTCATCCAGCCAGCTGTCTAACTAGTGGGGTGAAATCATGACCTCATCCAGCCAGCTGTCTAACTAGTGGGGTGAAATAATGACCTCATCCAGCCAGCTGTCTAACTAGTGGGGTGAAATCATGACCTCTTCCAGCCAGCTGTCTACCTAGTGGCGTGAAATCACGACCTCTTCCAGCCAGCTGTCTCCCTAGTGGGGTGAAATCATGACCTCTTCCAGCCAGCTGTCTACCTAGTGGGGTGAAATCATGACCTCATCCAGCCAGCTGTCTAACTAGTGGAGTGAAATAATGACCTCATCCAGCCAGCTGTCTAACTAGTGGGGTGAAATCATGACCTCTTCCAGCCAGCTGTCTACCTAGTGGCGTGAAATCACGACCTCTTCCAGCCAGCTGTCTCCCTAGTGGGGTGAAATCATGACCTCTTCCAGCCAGCTGTCTACCTAGTGGGGTGAAATCATGACCTCATCCAGCCAGCTGTCTACCTAGTGGGGTGAAATCATGACCTCATCCAGCCAGCTGTCTACCTAGTGGGGTGAAATCATGACCTCATCCAGCCAGCTGTCTACCTAGTGGGGTGAAATCATGACCTCATCCAGCCAGCTGTCTAACTAGTGGGGTGAAATCATGACCTCATCCAGCCAGCTGTCTAACTAGTGGGGTGAAATCACGACCTCTTCCAGCCAGCTGTCTAACTAGTGGGGTGAAATCACAACCTCATCCAGCCAGCTGTCTACCTAGTGGGGTGAAATCACGACCTCTTCCAGCCAGCTGTCTAACTAGTGGGGTGAAATCATGACCTCTTCCAGCCAGCTGTCTACCTAGTGGCGTGAAATCACGACCTCTTCCAGCCAGCTGTCTCCCTAGTGGGGTGAAATCATGACCTCTTCCAGCCAGCTGTCTACCTAGTGGGGTGAAATCATGACCTCATCCAGCCAGCTGTCTACCTAGTGGGGTGAAATCATGACCTCATCCAGCCAGCTGTCTACCTAGTGGGGTGAAATCATGACCTCATCCAGCCAGCTGTCTAACTAGTGGGGTGAAATCATGAAGTCATCCAGCCAGCTGTCTACCTAGTGGGGTGAAATCATGACCTCATCCTGCCAGCTGTCTAACTAGTGGGGTGAAATCACAACCTCATCCAGCCAGCAGTCTACCTAGTGGGGTGAAATCATGACCTCATCCAGCCAGCTGTCTACCTAGTGGGGTGAAATCATGACCTCTTCCAGCCAGCTGTCTAACTAGTGGGGTGAAATCATGACCTCTTCCAGCCAGCTGTCTACCTAGTGGCGTGAAATCACGACCTCTTCCAGCCAGCTGTCTCCCTAGTGGGGTGAAATCATGACCTCTTCCAGCCAGCTGTCTACCTAGTGGGGTGAAATCATGACCTCATCCAGCCAGCTGTCTACCTAGTGGGGTGAAATCATGACCTCATCCAGCCAGCTGTCTACCTAGTGGGGTGAAATCATGACCTCATCCAGCCAGCTGTCTAACTAGTGGGGTGAAATCATGAAGTCATCCAGCCAGCTGTCTACCTAGTGGGGTGAAATCATGACCTCATCCTGCCAGCTGTCTAACTAGTGGGGTGAAATCACAACCTCATCCAGCCAGCTGTCTACCTAGTGGGGTGAAATCATGACCTCATCCAGCCAGCTGTCTAACTAGTGTGGTGAAATCATGACCTCATCCAGCCAGCTGTCTAACTAGTGGGGTGAAATCATGACCTCATCCAGCCAGCTGTCTAACTAGTGGGGTGAAATAATGACCTCATCCAGCCAGCTGTCTAACTAGTGGGGTGAAATCATGACCTCTTCCAGCCAGCTGTCTACCTAGTGGCGTGAAATCACGACCTCTTCCAGCCAGCTGTCTCCCTAGTGGGGTGAAATCATGACCTCTTCCAGCCAGCTGTCTACCTAGTGGGGTGAAATCATGACCTCATCCAGCCAGCTGTCTACCTAGTGGGGTGAAATCATGACCTCATCCAGCCAGCTGTCTACCTAGTGGGGTGAAATCATGACCTCATCCAGCCAGCTGTCTAACTAGTGGGGTGAAATCATGAAGTCATCCAGCCAGCTGTCTACCTAGTGGGGTGAAATCATGACCTCATCCAGCCAGCTGTCTAACTAGTGGGGTGAAATCACAACCTCATCCAGCCAGCTGTCTACCTAGTGGGGTGAAATCATGACCTCATCCAGCCAGCTGTCTAACTAGTGTGGTGAAATCATGACCTCATCCAGCCAGCTGTCTAACTAGTGGGGTGAAATCATGACCTCATCCAGCCAGCTGTCTAACTAGTGGGGTGAAATCATGACCTCATCCAGCCAGCTGTCTACCTAGTGGGGTGAAATCATGACCTCATCCAGCCAGCTGTCTAACTAGTGGGGTGAAATCACGACCTCTTCCAGCCAGCTGTCTAACTAGTGGGGTGAAATCACGACCTCTTCCAGCCAGCTGTCTAACTAGTAGGGTGAAATCACGACCTCTTCCAGCCAGCTGTCTAACTAGTGGGGTGAAATCACGACCTCTTCCAGCCAGCTGTCTCCCTAGTGGGGTGAAATCACGACCTCATCCAGCCAGCTGTCTACCTAGTGGGGTGAAATCACGACCTCTTCCAGCCAGCTGTCTAACTAGTGGGGTGAAATCCCGACCTCTTCAAGCCAGCTGTCTAACTAGTGGGGTGAAATCACGACCTCATCCAGCCACCTGTCGACCTAGTGGGGTGAAATCACGACCTCTTCCAGCCAGCTGTCTACCTAGTGGGGTGAAATCACGACCTCACCCAGCCAGCTGTCTACCTAGTGGGGTGAAATCACGACCTCATCCAGCCAGCTGTCTACCTAGTGGGGTGAAATCACGACCTCTTCCAGCAAGCTGTCTAACTAGTGGGGTGAAATCACGACCTCTTCCAGCCAGCTGTCTAACTAGTGGGGTGAAATCACGACCTCATCCAGCCAGCTGTCTACCTAGTGGGGTGAAATCACGACCTCTTCCAGCCAGCTGTCTACCTAGTGGGGTGAAATCACGACCTCTTCCAGCCAGCTGTCTACCTAGTGGGGTGAAATCACGACCTCTTCCAGCCAGCTGTCTACCTAGTGGGGTGAAATCACGACCTCATCCAGCCAGCTGTCTACCTAGTGGGGTGAAATCACGACCTCTTCCAGCAAGCTGTCTAACTAGTGGGGTGAAATCACGACCTCTTCCAGCCAGCTGTCTAACTAGTGGGGTGAAATCACGACCTCATCCAGCCAGCTGTCTACCTACTGGGGTGAAATCACGACCTCTTCCAGCCAGCTGTCTAACTAGTGGGGTGAAATCACGACCTCTTCCAGCCAGCTGTCTACCTAGTGGGGTGAAATCACGACCTCTTCCAGCCAGCTGTCTACCTAGTGGGGTGAAATCACGACCTCTTCCAGCCAGCTGTCTCCCTAGTGGGGTGAAATCACGACCTCTTCCAGCCAGCTGTCTACCTAGTGGGGTGAAATCACGACCTCTTCCAGCCAGCTGTCTACCTAGTGGGGTGAAATCACGACCTCTTCCAGCCAGCTGTCTAACTAGTGGGGTGAAATCCCGACCTCTTCAAGCCAGCTGTCTAACTAGTGGGGTGAAATCACGACCTCATCCAGCCACCTGTCGACCTAGTGGGGTGAAATCACGACCTCTTCCAGCCAGCTGTCTACCTAGTGGGGTGAAATCACGACCTCACCCAGCCAGCTGTCTACCTAGTGGGGTGAAATCACGACCTCATCCAGCCAGCTGTCTACCTAGTGGGGTGAAATCACGACCTCTTCCAGCAAGCTGTCTAACTAGTGGGGTGAAATCACGACCTCTTCCAGCCAGCTGTCTAACTAGTGGGGTGAAATCACGACCTCATCCAGCCAGCTGTCTACCTAGTGGGGTGAAATCACGACCTCTTCCAGCCAGCTGTCTACCTAGTGGGGTGAAATCACGACCTCTTCCAGCCAGCTGTCTACCTAGTGGGGTGAAATCACGACCTCTTCCAGCCAGCTGTCTACCTAGTGGGGTGAAATCACGACCTCATCCAGCCAGCTGTCTACCTAGTGGGGTGAAATCACGACCTCTTCCAGCAAGCTGTCTAACTAGTGGGGTGAAATCACGACCTCTTCCAGCCAGCTGTCTAACTAGTGGGGTGAAATCACGACCTCATCCAGCCAGCTGTCTACCTACTGGGGTGAAATCACGACCTCTTCCAGCCAGCTGTCTAACTAGTGGGGTGAAATCACGACCTCTTCCAGCCAGCTGTCTACCTAGTGGGGTGAAATCACGACCTCTTCCAGCCAGCTGTCTACCTAGTGGGGTGAAATCACGACCTCTTCCAGCCAGCTGTCTCCCTAGTGGGGTGAAATCACGACCTCTTCCAGCCAGCTGTCTACCTAGTGGGGTGAAATCACGACCTCTTCCAGCCAGCTGTCTACCTAGTGGGGTGAAATCACAACCTCATCCAGCCAGCTGTCTACCTAGTGGGGTGAAATCATGACCTCTTCCAGCCAGCTGTCTACCTAGTGGGGTGAAATCACGACCTCTTCCAGCCAGCTGTCTACCTAGTGGGGTGAAATCACGACCTCTTCCAGCCAGCTGTCTACCTAGTGGGGTGAAATCACGACCTATTCCAGCCAGCTGTCTAACTAGTGGGGTGAAATCACAACCTCATCCAGCCAGCTGTCTAACTAGTGGGGTGAAATCATGACCTCATCCAGCCAGCTGTCTAACTAGTGGGGTGAAATCACGACCTCATCCAGCCAGCTGTCTAACTAGTGGGGTGAAATCATGACCTCATCCAGCCAGCTGTCTAACTAGTGGGGTGAAATCACGACCTCTTCCAGCCAGCTGTCTAACTAGTGGGGTGAAATCACAACCTCATCCAGCCAGCTGTCTACCTAGTGGGGTGAAATCACGACCTCTTCCAGCCAGCTGTCTAACTAGTGGGGTGAAATCATGACCTCTTCCAGCCAGCTGTCTACCTAGTGGCGTGAAATCACGACCTCTTCCAGCCAGCTGTCTCCCTAGTGGGGTGAAATCATGACCTCTTCCAGCCAGCTGTCTACCTAGTGGGGTGAAATCATGACCTCATCCAGCCAGCTGTCTACCTAGTGGGGTGAAATCATGACCTCATCCAGCCAGCTGTCTACCTAGTGGGGTGAAATCATGACCTCATCCAGCCAGCTGTCTAACTAGTGGGGTGAAATCATGAAGTCATCCAGCCAGCTGTCTACCTAGTGGGGTGAAATCATGACCTCATCCTGCCAGCTGTCTAACTAGTGGGGTGAAATCACAACCTCATCCAGCCAGCTGTCTACCTAGTGGGGTGAAATCATGACCTCATCCAGCCAGCTGTCTAACTAGTGTGGTGAAATCATGACCTCATCCAGCCAGCTGTCTAACTAGTGGGGTGAAATCATGACCTCATCCAGCCAGCTGTCTAACTAGTGGGGTGAAATAATGACCTCATCCAGCCAGCTGTCTAACTAGTGGGGTGAAATCATGACCTCTTCCAGCCAGCTGTCTACCTAGTGGCGTGAAATCACGACCTCTTCCAGCCAGCTGTCTCCCTAGTGGGGTGAAATCATGACCTCTTCCAGCCAGCTGTCTACCTAGTGGGGTGAAATCATGACCTCATCCAGCCAGCTGTCTACCTAGTGGGGTGAAATCATGACCTCATCCAGCCAGCTGTCTACCTAGTGGGGTGAAATCATGACCTCATCCAGCCAGCTGTCTAACTAGTGGGGTGAAATCATGAAGTCATCCAGCCAGCTGTCTACCTAGTGGGGTGAAATCATGACCTCATCCAGCCAGCTGTCTAACTAGTGGGGTGAAATCACAACCTCATCCAGCCAGCTGTCTACCTAGTGGGGTGAAATCATGACCTCATCCAGCCAGCTGTCTAACTAGTGTGGTGAAATCATGACCTCATCCAGCCAGCTGTCTAACTAGTGGGGTGAAATCATGACCTCATCCAGCCAGCTGTCTAACTAGTGGGGTGAAATCATGACCTCATCCAGCCAGCTGTCTACCTAGTGGGGTGAAATCATGACCTCATCCAGCCAGCTGTCTACCTAGTGGGGTGAAATCACATCTCACATCATCCATCCTCCTCCTCCCCATCCCACATCATCCCTCCTCCCCATCCCACATCATCCCTCCTCCTCCCCATCCCACATTATCCCTCCTCCTCCCCCTCCTCATCCCTCCTCCCCATCCCACTTCATCCCTCCTCCTCCCCTCTCTTCATCCCTCCTCCCCATCCCACATCATCCCTCCTCTTCCCCCTCCTCATAGCTCCTCCCCATCCCACATCACCCCTCCTCATCCCTCCTCCCCATCCCACATCATCCCTCCTCCTCTTCCCTCTTCCCCGTCCCACATCATCCCTCCTCCTCCCCCTCCTCTTCCCCGTCCCACATCATCCCTCCTCCACATCCCTCCACATCCCTCCTCATAGCTCCTCCCCATCCCACATCACCCCTCCTCATCCCTCCTTCACATCCCACATCATCACTCCTCCTCCTCATCTCTCCTCCCCATCCCACATCATCCCTCCTCTTCCCTCCTCCCCATCCCTCCTCCACATCCCACATCATCCCTCCTCCTCCTCTTCCCTCCTCCCCATCCCACATCATCCCTCCTCTTCCCTCCTCCACATCCCACATCATCCCTCCTCCTCCCCCTCCTCATCCCTCCTCCACATCCCACATCATCCCTCCTACTCCTCAGCCCTCCTCCCCATCCCACATCATCCCTCCTCCTCCCCATCCCACATCATCCCTCCTCCTCCCCCTCCGCATCCCTCCTCCCCATCCCACATCATCCCTCCTCCTCCCCCTCCTCATACCTCCTTACCTTTCTTTAAATCGATCTTCAGTCTCTTCCCTCCCTTCTTGCTGGTGAAGCCCACCAGGGTAGAGAAGGTGGGACTCCTCTTCAGGAGTGGGCTGTCACTCTTCTCCTTGGGGACAGGGGATAGGCTGACGGGGACAGGGTGGGCGAGATGGGGGGATCCCATTGGTCGG
Organism: Oncorhynchus kisutch; assembly: GCF_002021735.2. NCBI lineage: Eukaryota > Metazoa > Chordata > Actinopteri > Salmoniformes > Salmonidae > Oncorhynchus > Oncorhynchus kisutch. The sequence goes on along the minus strand of NC_034175.2, from coordinate 78,638,315 downwards.
CCCTCTAGGCTGCTGCTGTCCTCAGCCATTCGGGCAGTAGGAGAGTCAGAGGGCTTAAAGGCAGGTTTGATTGAAGGAGGCTCCTTAGAGGAAGTCTTGGGTGTGGCTTTGGGACTGCCTGATTGGTTGAAGAGCTGACCAATCAGGCTCTTTTCGTACCTCTCCCTGTTGGAGACAGGAACTACTTCCAGACGCACCATGGGGGACCGCATAGCATAACGGAACACTTCCTGTGCCCTGGGGAGAACACACCACTCAGAACTGGCAGTCAACCATACTACTGACAACAACATATGGAACTATTCACACTTCCTGCATTACTCAGACTTCCTGCATTACTCAAGACTTCCTGCATTACTCAGACTCCCTGCACTACTCAAGACTTCCTGCACTACTCAAGACTTCCTTCTTTACTCAAGACTTCCTGCACTACTCAAGACTTTCTACATTACTCAAGACTTCCTGCATTACTCAAGACTTCCTGCATTACTCAAGACATCCTGTTTTACTCAAGACTTCCTGCATTACTCAAGACTTCCTGCATTACTCAAGACTTCCTGCATTACTCAAGATTTCCTGCATTACTCAAGACTTCCTGCATTACTCAAGATTTCCTGCATTACTCAGACTTCCTGCATTACTCAGACTCCCTGCATTACTCAGACTATTACTCAGACTGCCTACATTACTCAGACCATTACTCAGACTTCCTATATTACTCAGACTTCCTGCATTACTTGGACCACTACTCAAGACTTTCTGCATTACTCAAGACTTCATGCATGACTTAAGACTTCCTGCATGACTCAAGACTTCCTGCATGACTCAGACTTCCTGCATGACTCAGACTTCCTGCATTACTCAGACTTCCTGCATTACTCAGACTTCCTGCACTACTCAGACTTCATGCATTACTCAATACTTCCTGCATTACTCAAGACTTCCTGTATGACTCAAGACTTCCTGCATTACTCAAGACTTCCTGCATGACTTAAGACTTCCTGCATTACTCAGACTTCCTGCATTACTCAGACAATTACTCAGACTTCCTGCATTACTCAAGACTTCCTGCATTACTCAAGACTTCCTGCATTACTCAATACATCCTGCATGACTCAAGACGTCCTGCACTACTCAAGACTCCCTGCATTACTCAAGACTTCCTGCATTACTCAAGACTTACTGCATTACTCAAAACTTACTGCATTACTCAAGACTTCCTGCATTACTCAAGACTTCCTGCATTACTCAAGACTTCCTGCATTACTCAAGACTTCCTGCATTACTCAAGACTTCCTGCATTACTCAAGACTTACTGCATTACTCAAGACTTCCTGCATTACTCAAGACTTCCTGCATTACTCAAGACTTCCTGCATTACTCAAGACTTCCTGCATTACTCAAGACTTCCTGCATTACTCAAGACTTCCTGCATTACTCTTGTATTGAAGTCAACGGGAGATTTGGGATACAATTGATATGAACGAGTAACCATACGAAGAAACAAGAGAAACTGCATCTGATAACAGCTATGACACAAGCCAGGCAGTCATGAGAAAGGGAGAGAGGTGTGGTCTAAGGGGGATTAAAAAAACATAAACCCAGCTCGACAAGGAGACACACAAAGGGGGCCACACAAAGGGGGCCAAAACCAAGGGGGCCACACAAAGGGAGACACACAAAGGGGGCCAAAACAAAGGGGGCCACACAAAGGGGGCCATAACCAAGGGGGCCACACAAAGGGGGCCTAAACCAAGGGGGCCACACAAAGGGGGCCACACAAAGGGGGCCAAAACAAAGGGGGACACACAAAGGGGGCCAAAACCAAGGGGGCCACACAAAGGGGGTCACACAAAGGGGGCCAAAACAAAGGGGGCCACACAAAGGGGGCCAAAACCAAGGGGGCCACACAAAGGGGGCCACACAAAGGGGGCCACACAAAGGGGGCCAAAACCAAGGGGGCCACACAAAGGGGGACACACAAAGGGGGACACACAAAGGGGGACACACAAAGGGGGACACACAAAGGGGGCCACACAAAGGCCCCTGTCTGGAATCAAAGAGCAAAGTTGCTTACTGGGTAAAGGATTTGTCCATTAACTCTGTATCATTGATTTTAACAATGCACTCATCGTCCTGGAAGATCCCCTCTCGCTTAGAACGACTGTTCTCCTCCACACCACGAATGTGCAGGCCCAGAGCCCTGAGAGAGAGAGAGAGAGACAGAGAGAGACAGAAAGACACACAGAGAGAGACACAAAGAGAGAGACACAGAGAGACACAGAGAGAGAGAGAATGTGAGAGAGACAGAGTGAGACACAGAGAGGAGAGAGAGAGAGAGAGAGAGAAAGAGAGAGGAGAGAGAGAGAACAGGAAAAACGTTTGCATTAGACCACAAACAGCCACACAATGGAGCGAAGATAAAAAATATTTTCCACACAGGTTATCGCCAAAGAAACATCCCAACAAAAGCTACAAAATCCCTCAGAAACACTCTGAGAAAGTTGTGAAAGCAGGACAGAGTTGTAGCTCCCAGACAGAGTCCCTCTCCCTCAGTGTCCTCCCTCTCACTCAGTGTCCTCCCTCTCACTCAGTGTCCTCCCTCTCACTCAGTGTCCTCCCTCTCCCTCAGTGACCTCCCTCTCCCTCAGTGACCTCCCTCTCCCTCAGTGACCTCCCTCTCCCTCAGTGCCCTCCCTCTCCCTCAGTGACCTCCCTCTCCCTCAGTGACCTCCCTCTCCCTCAGTGACCTCCCTCTCACTCAGTGTCCTCTCTCCCCCTGTGTCCTCCTTCTCACTCAGTGACCTCCCTCTCTCTCAGTGTCCTCCCTCCCCCCCAGCGTCCTCCCTCTCACTCAGCGTCTCTCTGTGTTCTCTCTCTGCCCTCACGCTCAACACACCACCACCACTACAATAGCACATTTACAATCTGTGGAAACATTACCTATCGCTCTGGCGACTGGCCGGCACAGATAAACAGATAAACAGAAAAACAGATAAATGGTATGAGCCAGGAGTGAAGTTAGAAACAGGGATAATGGAAATAGAAGCCCAGTGCATCCTGTAGACAAGATGAATCCAATCCGGCTGCCTGACCACCCTGTACGATGGGTTTGGGATAAAGCAGTTTACTGAGACTCAATGCCCTGAACATACTGTAGGACAGCAGACTGACATGGCAGAATGGAGATCGCTGTGGGAAGATTCTGTTCAGAACGGGTCCTTTATTAAAGTACATCTCCTCCAGACGAGTGGCAGTCAGGAATGGAGTCATATCTACACTGTCTCTGAACTGAGAAAAAGATTATGGGATGATGTACTATAAAGGGATGACAGAGAGAGGGATGATGTACTATTAAAGGGATGACAGAGAGGGGGATGATGTACTATTAAAGGGATGACAGAGAGGGGGATGATGTACTATAAAGGGATGACAGAGAGAGGGATGATGTACAATAAAGGGATGACAGAGAGGGGGATGATGTCCTATATAGGGATGACAGAGAGAGGGATGATGTGCTATTAAAGGCATGACAGAGAGGGGGATGATGTACTATAAAGGGATGACAGAGAGAGGGATGATGTACTATAAAGGGATGACAGACTGGAGGATGATGTACTATTAAAGGGATGACAGAGAGGGGGATGATGTACTATTTAAGGGATGACAGAGAGGGGGATGATGTACTATAAAGGGATTACAGAGATGGATGATGTACTATAAATGGATGACAGACTGGGGGACGATGTACTATTAAAGGGATGACAGAGTGGGGATGATGTACTATTAAAGGGATGACAGAGAGGGGGATGATGTACTATAAAGGGATGACAGAGAGAGGGATGATGTACTATAAAGGGATGACAGAGAGAGGGATGGTGTACTATAAAGGGATGACAGAGGGGGATGGTGTACTGTAAAGGGATGACAGAGAGGAGGATGATGTACTATATAGGGATGACAGAGGGGGGGATGATGTACTATAAAGGGATTACAGAGTGGGGGATGATGTACTATAAAGGATTACAGAGTGGGGGATGATGTACTATTAAAGGGATGACAGAGAGGGGGATGATGTACTATTAAAGAGATGACAGAGAGGGGGATGATGTACCTTAAAGGGATGACAGAGTGGGGGATGATGTACTATTTAAGGGATGACAGAGAGGGGGTTGATGTACTATAAAGGGATTACAGAGATGGATGATGTACTATAAATGGATGACAGAGTGGGGGATGATGTACTATAAAGGGATGACAGAGAGAGGGATGATGTACTATAAAGGGATGACGAAGAGGGGGATGATGTACTATATAGGGATGACAGAGAGGGGGATGATGTACTATTAAAGGGATGACAGAGAGGGGGATGATGTACTATTAAAGAGATGACAGAGAGGGGGATGATGTACTATAAAGGGATGACAGAGTGGGGGATGATGTACTATAAAGGGATGACAGAGAGAGGGATGATGTACTATAAAGGGATTACAGAGATGGATGATGTACTATAAATGGATGACAGAGTGGGGGATGATGTACTATAAAGGGATGACAGAGAGAGGGATGATGTACTATAAAGGGATGACAGAGAGGGGGATGATGTACTATATAGGGATGACAGAGAGGGGGATGATGTACTATTAAAGAGATGACAGAGAGGGGGATGATGTACTATAAAGGGATGACAGAGTGGGGGATGATGTACTATAAAGGGATGACAGAGAGAGGGATGATGTACTATAAAGGGATTACAGAGATGGATGATGTACTATAAATGGATGACAGAGTGGGGGATGATGTACTATAAAGGGATGACAGAGAGAGGGATGATGTACTATAAAGGGATGACAGAGAGGGGGATGATGTACTATATAGGGATGACAGAGAGGGGGATGATGTACTATAAAAGGATGACAGAGAGAGGGATAATGTACTATAAAGGGATGACAGAGAGAGGGATGATATACTATAAAGGGATGACAGAGAGAGGGATGATGTACTATAAAGGGATTACAGAGTGGGGGATGATGTACTATAAAGGGATTACAGAGTGGGGGATGATGTACTATTAAAGGGATGACAGAGAGGGGGATGATGTACTATTAAAGAGATGACAGAGGGGTGGATGATGTACTATAAAGGGATGACAGAGAGAGGGATAAATGTACTATAAAGGGATGACAGAGAGAGGGATGATGTACTATAAAGGGATTACAGAGATGGATGATGTACTATAAATGGATGACAGACTGGGGGACGATGTACTATAAAGGGATTACAGAGATGGATGATGTACTATAAATGGATGACAGAGAGAGGGATGATGTACTATTAAAGGGATGACAGAGAGGGGGATGATGTACTATATAGGGATGACAGAGAGTGGGATGATGTACTATAAAGGGATTACAGTGGGGGATGATGTTCTATAAAGGGATGACAGAGAGAGAGATGATGTACTATAAAGGGATTACAGTGGGGGATGATGTACTATAAAGGGATTACAGAGTGGGGGATGATGTACTATTAAAGGGATGACAGAGAGGGGGATGATGTACTATTAAAGAGATGACAGAGAGGGGGATGATGTACTATAAAGGGATGACAGAGATGGATGATGTACTATAAATGGATGACAGAGTGGGGGATGATGTACTATTAAAGGGATGACAGAGAGAGGGATGATGTACTATAAAGGGATTACAGAGTGGGGGATGATGTACTATTAAAGGGATGACAGAGAGGGGGATGATGTACTATTGAAGGGATGACAGAGAGAGGGATGATGTACTATAAAGGGATGACAGAGAGAGGGATGATGTACTCACCGTCCGCTGAGAGAGGAGACATAAGGAACAACGTGGATCCCCAGCGGACCGTGTTCTCCTGAGATCTCCACTGTCTTGGTCAGGCTGCTACACACACACACACACACACACACACACACACACACACACACAGTCGGCAGGACAGAAATAACACAGATACCATCAACATAACATAACCCTAACCCTTCACACTGTAATCAGGCCTAACCCTTCACACTGTAATCAGACCTAACCCTTCACACTGTAATCAGACTTAACCCTTCACACTGTAATCAGACCTAACCCTTCACACTGTAATCAGACCTAACCCTTCACACTGTAATCAGACCTAACCCTTCACACTGTAATCAGACCTAACCCTTCACACTGTAATCAGACCTAACCCTTCACACTGTAATCAGACTTAACCCTTCACACTGTAATCAGACCTAACCCTTCACACTGTAATCAGACCTAACCCTTCACACTGTAATCAGACTTAACCCTTCACACTGTAATCAGACCTAACCCTTCACACTGTAATCAGACCTAACCCTTCACACTGTAATCAGACCTAACCCGTCACACGGTAATGAGACCTAACCCTTCACACTGTAATCAGACCTAACCCTTCACACTGTAATCAGACTTAACCCTTCACACTGTAATCAGACCTAACCCTTCACACTGTAATCAGACTTAACCCTTCACACTGTAATCAGACCTAACCCTTCACACTGTAATCAGACCTAACCCTTCACACTGTAATCAGACCTAACCCGTCACACGGTAATGAGACCTAACCCTTCACACTGTAATCAGACCTAACCCTTCACACTGTAATCAGACTTAACCCTTCACACTGTAATCAGACCTAACCCTTCACACTGTAATCAGACCTAACCCTTCACACTGTAATCAGACCTAACCCTTCACACTGTAATCAGACCTAACCCTTCACACTGTAATCAGACCTAACCCTTCACACTGTAATTAGACCTAACCCTTCACACTGTAATCAGACCTAACCCTTCACACTGTAATCAGGCCTAACCCTTCACACTGTAATCAGACCTAACCCTTCACACTGTAATCAGACTTAACCCTTCACACTGTAATCAGACCTAACCCTTCACACTGTAATCAGACTTAACCCTTCACACTGTAATCAGACCTAACCCTTCACACTGTAATCAGACCTAACCCTTCACACTGTAATCAGACCTAACCCGTCACACGGTAATGAGACCTAACCCTTCACACTGTAATCAGACCTAACCCTTCACACTGTAATCAGACTTAACCCTTCACACTGTAATCAGACCTAACCCTTCACACTGTAATCAGACCTAACCCTTCACACTGTAATCAGACCTAACCCTTCACACTGTAATCAGACCTAACCCTTCACACTGTAATCAGACCTAACCCTTCACACTGTAATTAGACCTAACCCTTCACACTGTAATCAGACCTAACCCTTCACACTGTAATCAGGCCTAACCCTTCACACTGTAATCAGACCTAACCCTTCACGCTGTAATCAGACCTAACACACTGTAATCAGACCTAACCCTTCACACTGTAATCAGACCTAACCCTAACCCTTCACGCTGTAATCAGACCTAACACACTGTAATCAGACCTAACCCTTCACACTGTAATCAGACCTAACCCTAACCCTTCACACTGTAATCAGACCTAACCCTTCACACTGTAATCAGGCCTAACCCTTCACACTGTAATCAGACCTAACCCTTCACGCTGTAATCAGACCTAACACACTGTAATCAGACCTAACCCTTCACACTGTAATCAGACCTAACCCTAACCCTTCACACTGTAATCAGACCTAACCCTTCACACTGTAATCAGGCCTAACCCTTCACACTGTAATCAGGCCTAACCCTTCACACTGTAATCAGGCCTAACCCTTCACACTGTAATCAGGCCTAACCCTTCACACTGTAATCAGACCTAACCCTTCACACTGTAATCAGACCTAACCCTTCACACTGTAATCAGACCTAACCCTTCACGCTGTAATCAGACCTAACCCTTCACACTGTAATCAGGCCTAACCCTTCACACTGTAATCAGGCCTAACCCTTCACACTGTAATCAGACCTAATCCTTCACACTGTAATCAGACCTAACCCTTCACACTGTAATCAGACCTAACCCTTCACACTGTAATCAGACCTAACTTTTCACACTGTAATCAGACCTAACCCTAACCCTTCACACTGTAATCAGACCTAACCCTTCACACTGTAATCAGACCTAACCCTTCACACTGTAATCAGACCTAACCTTTCACACTGTAATCAGACCTAACCCTAACCCTTCACACTGTAATCAGACCTAACCCTTCACACTGTAATCAGACCTAACCCTTCACACTGTAATCAGACCTAACCCTTCACGCTGTAATCAGACCTAACCCTTCACGCTGTAATCAGACCTAACCCTTCACGCTGTAATCAGACCTAACCCTTAACACTGTAATCAGACCTAACCCTTCACACTGTAATCAGACCTAACCCTTCACACTGTAATCAGACCTAACCCTTCACACTGTAATCAGACCTAACCTTTCACACTGTAATCAGACCTAACCCTAACCCTTCACACTGTAATCAGACCTAACCCTTCACACTGTAATCAGACCTAACCCTTCACACTGTAATCAGACCTAACCCTTCACACTGTAATCAGACCTAACCCTTCACACTGTAATCAGACCTAACCCTTCACGCTGTAATCAGACCTAACCCTTCACGCTGTAATCAGACCTAACCCTTCACACTGTAATCAGACCTAACCCTTCACACTGTAATCAGACCTAACCCTTCACACTGTAATCAGACCTAACCCTTCACGCTGTAATCAGACCTAACCCTTCACGCTGTAATCAGACCTAACCCTTCACGCTGTAATCAGACCTAACCCTTCACGCTGTAATCAGACCTAACCCTTCACGCTGTAATCAGACCTAACCCTTCACGCTGTAATCAGACCTAACCCTTCACACTGTAATCAGACCTAACCCTTCACGCTGTAATCAGACCTAACCCTTCACGCTGTAATCAGACCTAACCCTTCACGCTGTAATCAGACCTAACCCTTCACGCTGTAATCAGACCTAACCCTTCACGCTGTAATCAGACCTAACCCTTCACGCTGTAATCAGACCTAACCCTTCTAGTGCTGAGCTATTTTTATTTTAATCTTTATTTAACTAGGCAAGTCAGTTAAGAACACATTCTTATTTTCAATGACGTATTGTGAGGTTGGTTCGGTAGCAGGTGTATCTCACTGATCATCTCTAAAGCCAACACCTCATTTGGCCGCCTTTCCTTCGAGTTCTCTGCTGCCTGTGACTGGAACGAATTGCAAAAATCGCTGAAGCTGGACACTTTTATCTCCCTCACTAACTTTAAACATCTGCTATCTGAGCAGCTAACCGATCGCTGCAGCTGTACATAGTCCATCGGTAAATAGCCCACCCATTTTACCTACCTCATCCCCATACTGTTTTTATTTATTTACTTTTCTGCTCTTTTGCACACCAGTATCTCTACCTGCACATGACCATCTGATCATTTATCACTCCAGTGTTAATCTGCTAAATTGTAATTATTCGCCTACCTCCTCATGACTTTTGCAAACAAAGTATATAGACTATATAGATACTATATAGTATAATAAAATTATACTGTGTTATTGACTTGTTTACAGTTTACTTCATGTGTAACTCTGTGTTGCTGTCTGTTCACACTGCTATGCTTTATCTTGGCCAGGTCGCAGTTGTAAATGAGAACTTGTTCTCAACTAGCCTACCTGGTTAAATAAAGGTGAAATAAAATAAAAATAAAATAAATTATTATTCATTCCTTAAAACTTCTTATGGCTTGGGGGCTGTATTCCGACGTCCGGATGAAAAGCGTGCCCAAAGTAAACTTCCTGTTACTCAGGCTCAGAAGTTGGTAAATTTGGATAGAAAACACTCAAAAGTTTGCATAACTGTTAAAATAATGTCTGTGACAGAACTGATATGGCAGGCGAAAACCTGAGGAAAATACATCCAGGAAGCGTGATTTTTTTTATGTGGGTATTGTCAATTGAATGCCTATACAGTATCTAATGGGTAACGACCCCGATTGCAGTTCCTATGGCTTCCACTAGATGTCAACAGTCTTTAGACATTGCTTCAGGCTTGTTTTCAAAAAAATGAAGAAGAATGAGACCTTTTTGTCAGTGGACTGAGGAAGAATGCAGAGCTGGTCTGCGTGCGTGACCGATTGCACGCCCTTCGTTGTTTTTTCCGTTCTATTGAATACGCTATTGTCCGGTTGAAATATTATCAATTATTTAGACAATTGACAACCTGAGGATTAATTCTAAACATCGGTTGACATGTTTCGACGAACTTTACCGGTACTATTAGGATGTGGATTACTCAACAACAAAACGCGCCAACAAAAATGAGTTTTTGGAATATAAAGAGGGACTTTATCGAACAAAACTAACATTTATTGTGTAGCTGGGACTCTTGTGAGTGCAACTATATGAAGATCTTCAAAGGTAAGTGATTAATTTTATCACTATTTCTGACTTTTGTAATTCCTTTACTTGGATATAAAATGTTTGTATGCTTTTGTAAGCGGGGCGCTGTCCTCAGATAATCGCATGGTATGCTTTCGCCGTAAAGCCTTTATGAAATCTGACAAAGTGGCTGGACTAACAAGAAGTAAATCTTTAAGCCAATGTATAACACTTGTATTTCTTATGAATATTTATGAAATGATGACTATTTCTGCATTTTGAATTTGGCGCTTTATATTTTCACCGGATGTTGTCGAGGTGGGTCGCTAGCGGAACGCCTGCTCCAGAAAGGTTAAGCCATTTTGCCACAACTTTGGAAGTATGCTTGGGGTCATTGTCCATTTGGAAGACCCATTTGCGACCAAGCTTTAACTTCCTGACTGATGTCTTGAGATGTTGCTTCAAAATAGCCACACAACTCTCCTCGCTCATGATGTCATCTATTGTGTGAAGTGGCCCAGTCCCTCCTGCAGCAAAGCACCGCCACAACATGATGCTGCCACCCCCGTGCTTCACAGTTGGGATGGTGTTCTTCGGCTTGCAAGCCTCCCCCTTTTTCCTCCAAACATAACAATGGTCATTATGGCCAAACAGTTCCATTTTTGTTTCATCAGACCAGAGGACATTTCTCCAAAAAGTATGATCTTTGTTCCCATGTGCAGTTGCAAACCGTAGTCTGGCTTTTTTATGGCGGTTTTGGAGTAGTGGCTTCTTCCTTGCTGAGCTGCCTTTCAGGTTATTTCGATATAGGACTCGTTTTACTGTGGATATAGATACTTTTGTACCGGTTTCCTCCAGCATTTTCACAAGGTCGTTTGCTGTTGTCCTGGGATTGATTTGCACTTTTCGCACATAAAGTACGTTTATCTCTAGGAGACAGAACACGTCTCTTTCCTGAGCAGTATGACGGCTGCGTGGTCCCATGGTGTTTATACTTGCATACTGTTGTTTATACAGATGAACGTGGTACCTTCAGGCGTTTGGAAATTGTTTCTAAGGATGAACCAGACTTGTGGAGGTCTACAAAAACTGTTCTAAGGTCTTGGCTGATATCTTTTGATTTTCCCAACTGGGGAACAGTCATCCGACTGGGGAACAGGCATCCAACTGGGGAACAGTCATCCAACTGGGGAACAGTCACAGTCATCCAACTGGGGAACAGGCATCTGACTGGGGAACAGTCATCCAACTGGGGAACAGTCACAGTCATCCAACTGGGGAACAGTCACAGTCATCCAACTGGGGAACAGGCACAGTCATCCAACTGGGGAACAGGCACAGTCATCCAACTGGGAACAGGCATCCGACTGGGGAACAGTCACAGTCATCCAACTGGGGAACAGGCATCCAACTGGGGAACAGGCATCCGACTGGGGAACAGTCATCCAACTGGGGAACAGTCACAGTCATCCAACTGGGGAACAGGCATCTGACTGGGGAACAGTCATCCAACTGGGGAACAGTCACAGTCATCCAACTGGGGAACAGTCACAGTCATCCGACTGGGGAACAGGCATCCAACTGGGGAACAGGCATCCGACTGGGGAACAGTCATCCGACTGGGGAACAGGCATCCGACTGGGGAACAGTCACAGTCACCCGACTGGGGGAACAGTCACAGTCATCCGACTGTGGAACAGTCACAGTCATCCGACTGTGGAACAGTCACAGTCATCCGACTGGGGAACAGTCACAGTCATCCAACTGGGGAACAGGCATCTGACTGGGGAACAGTCATCCAACTGGGGAACAGTCACAGTCATCCAACTGGGGAACAGTCACAGTCATCCGACTGGGGAACAGGCATCCAACTGGGGAACAGGCATCCGACTGGGGAACAGTCATCCGACTGGGGAACAGGCATCCGACTGGGGAACAGTCACAGTCACCCGACTGGGGGAACAGTCACAGTCATCCGACTGTGGAACAGTCACAGTCATCCGACTGTGGAACAGTCACAGTCATCCGACTGGGGAACAGTCACAGTCATCCGACTGGGGAACAGTCACAGTCATCCGACTGGGGAACAGTCACAGTCATCCGACTGGGGAACAGTCACAGTCATCCGACTGGGGAACAGTCAAAGTCATCCGACTGGGGAACAGTCACAGTCACAGTCATCCGACTGGGGAACAGTCACAGTCATCCAACTGGGGAACAGGCACAGTCATCCAACTGGGAACAGGCATCCGACTGGGGAACAGTCACAGTCATCAAACTGGGGAACAGGCATCCATCTGGGGAACAGTCATCCGACTGGGGAACAGTCACAGTCATCCAACTGGGGAACAGGCATCCAACTGGGGAACAGGCATCCGACTGGGGAACAGTCATCCAACTGGGGAACAGTCATCCGACGTGGGAAAAGTCATCCAACTGGGGAACAGTCACAGTCATCCAACTGGGGAACAGTCATCCAACTGGGGAACAGGCATCTGACTGGGGAACAGGCATCCGACTGGGGAACAGGCATCTGACTGGGGAACAGTCATCCAACTGGGGAACAGTCATCCGACGCGGGAACAGTCATCCAACTGGGGAACAGTCACAGTCATCCAACTGGGGAACAGTCATCCGACTGGGGAACAGTCACAGTCATCCAACTAGGGAACAGTCATCCGACTGGGGAACAGGCATCCGACTGGGGAACAGTCACAGACATCCGACTGGGGAACAGTCACAGTCATCCGACTGTGGAACAGTCACAGTCATCCGACTGGGGAACAGTCACAGTCATCCGACTGGGGAACAGTCACAGTCATCCAACTGGGGAACAGTCATCCAACTGGGGAACAGTCACAGTCATCCGACTGGGGAACAGTCACAGTCATCCGACTGGGGAACAGTCACAGTCATCTGACTGGGGAACAGTCACAGTCATCCGACTGGGGAACAGTCACAGTCACAGTCATCCGACTGGGGAACAGTCACAGTCATCCGACTGGGGAACAGTCACAGTCATCCAACTGGGGAACAGTCACAGTCATCCAACTGGGGAACAGGCACAGTCATCCAACTGGGAACAGGCATCCGACTGGGGAACAGTCATCCAACTGGGGAACAGTCATCCAACTGGGGAACAGTCACAGTCATCCAACTGGGGAACAGGCATCTGACTGGGGAACAGTCATCCAACTGGGGAACAGTCACAGTCATCCAACTGGGGAACAGTCACAGTCATCCGACTGGGGAACAGGCATCCGACTGGGGAACAGTCATCCGACTGGGGAACAGTCATCCGACTGGAGAACAGGCATCCGACTGGGGAACAGTCACAGTCACCCGACTGGGGAACAGTCACAGTCACCCGACTGGGGAACAGTCACAGTCATCCGACTGGGGAACAGTCACAGTCATCCAACTGGGGAACAGTCACAGTCATCCAACTGGGGAACAGGCACAGTCATCCAACTGGGGAACAGGCACAGTCATCCAACTGGGAACAGGCATCCGACTGGGGAACAGTCACAGTCATCCAACTGGGGAACAGGCATCCAACTGGGGAACAGGCATCCGACTGGGGAACAGTCATCCAACTGGGGAACAGTCAGAGTCATCCAACTGGGGAACAGGCATCTGACTGGGGAACAGTCATCCAACTGGGGAACAGTCACAGTCATCCAACTGGGGAACAGTCACAGTCATCCGACTGGGGAACAGGCATCCAACTGGGGAACAGGCATCCGACTGGGGAACAGTCATCCGACTGGGGAACAGGCATCCGACTGGGGAACAGTCACAGTCACCCGACTGGGGGAACAGTCACAGTCATCCGACTGGGGAACAGTCACAGTCATCCGACTGTGGAACAGTCACAGTCATCCGACTGGGGAACAGTCACAGTCATCCGACTGGGGAACAGTCACAGTCATCCGACTGGGGAACAGTCACAGTCATCCGACTGGGGAACAGTCACAGTCATCCGACTGGGGAACAGTCACAGTCATCCGACTGGGGAACAGTCACAGTCATCCGCCTGGGGAACAGTCACAGTCATCCAACTGGGGAACAGGCACAGTCATCCAACTGGGAACAGGCATCCGACTGGGGAACAGTCACAGTCATCAAACTGGGGAACAGGCATCCATCTGGGGAACAGTCATCCGACTGGGGAACAGTCACAGTCATCCAACTGGGGAACAGGCATCCAACTGGGGAACAGGCATCCGACTGGGGAACAGTCATCCAACTGGGGAACAGTCATCCGACGTGGGAAAAGTCATCCAACTGGGGAACAGTCACAGTCATCCAACTGGGGAACAGTCATCCAACTGGGGAACAGGCATCTGACTGGGGAACAGGCATCCGACTGGGGAACAGGCATCTGACTGGGGAACAGTCATCCAACTGGGGAACAGTCATCCGACGCGGGAACAGTCATCCAACTGGGGAACAGTCACAGTCATCCAACTGGGGAACAGTCATCCGACTGGGGAACAGTCACAGTCATCCAACTAGGGAACAGTCATCCGACTGGGGAACAGGCATCCGACTGGGGAACAGTCACAGTCATCCGACTGGGGAACAGTCACAGTCATCCGACTGTGGAACAGTCACAGTCATCCGACTGGGGAACAGTCACAGTCATCCAACTGGGGAACAGTCATCCAACTGGGGAACAGTCACAGTCATCCGACTGGGGAACAGTCACAGTCATCCGACTGGGGAACAGTCACAGTCATCCGACTGGGGAACAGTCACAGTCATCCGACTGGGGAACAGTCACAGTCACAGTCATCCGACTGGGGAACAGTCACAGTCATCCGACTGGGGAACAGTCACAGTCATCCAACTGGGGAACAGTCACAGTCATCCAACTGGGGAACAGGCACAGTCATCC